>NW_008591564.1:0-67023 GCF_000691845.1 Merops nubicus | reverse complement strand
AAAAAAAAAAACAAAAAAAAAAACCACCCAACAAAAACCCACCAACTATAAATACGCACTTTGATTGATCAAGGTTGAAGCCACAGATCCATGATTCAGGCTTCAAAGCCAGAAAGGCATCAAGAGATTTTGACACCATTATAATAACCTTTTTTGATCTTTTCTGTAAAATCAACAACAAAATTTAACTGTCTAATTCTAGCATCAAGACCCTTAGGGCTGGTCAGCCAAGAGCACATGCAGTAGCTCTCTGCACCCTGCAGTCAGTTCTGATGGGGCTAGGGTTCTTAGCTTTGCTTGGCAGTTCAAACTTTAGCCTTGATTCACTGCACTGCAAGAGCCTGACAAAGTTTTAAATATGAGCAATTTCATCACTGTTCAGTTCTCTGAAGCATCTTGAACCTGTTAATCCAACTGTTTTAATTACAGTCTTTAAAACAGAAGAGATTGTGTCCCTGGTGTAGCTGAAATCTTTAACAGCACATGTCTGAGCACAAACACTTGCAAGGTCAAACTTCCATTGTTCCCAATAAAATATCTTTTTATTCAGTTTTTCACTGACTGCCTGTCACTATACTGACTTTTGACTTCCAATCTTACTTTTGCCCTAACCTGTTCACCTGCAGTCTCCGTGATAACCTTCACTAAGCACATGCTTACTGTTTCATTGCGAAGTTCCCTGCTATTCCTTTAGCTGGCCTCAGTTTTCCTGAGTACTTAACAACTAACTCCTTTGCCCCATGTTCTTAACTTATAAAACCTCTCCTCTCTGTCAGACCACTTTAATTTCGTTTTTCACCTCAATTCGGTTTTGGCTAAAAAAAAAGACTGTTCTTTGTGCAGAGACTTGAACTTCTGCAAATAATCCCCAGGAAGCAATACATTTAAAGTCCCCTCTCTTCAATGGATGAACAAACTTGTTATACACCCAGTACTGGTTGTTAGACTAAATGTAAAGGTTACAGTGATACGCAGACTTCAGTTTTACTACTGGAAGACCAGGAAAAGCAAACATCTCTCCTGTCCAACGGGTAGTATGTTACTGGCATAGACACAACCAAGAGTATAAACTCCAAATCAAAAGCAATTTATTTGGTAGTTTGTTTTTTTAATTTGAGAACCCAATTCTTGTAAAATTTAATGAACACCAAAATAACTCCTCAAAAAATAAATTTAATTAGAAGCAAACCTTAAAATCTCCAATATTTCTTTCCTACTGTACTTCAAATTGCTTTGGAAATTGATCACACACATTTCATTATAAATACTCTGAGCTGGAGATTCCGAATTTCATCTGTACTAGTTATGATTATCAAAATGAATCCTGTAGCATTGCAGTTTCTAGATTGGATTCTCATAATCTAATAAAAATAGCTCATAATTTTCCATTTCTCAGAGGGAAGTAACATTTTATGGTGATGTAATAGCTAAAAAACTTTGACGAGACCTAAAGAACTTTAATTCTTGATTTCACTGGGAGGTGCTGACACTGTCTACTCCTGAGCTAAAACATAGCAGCAAGACGTATGTCTCTTTTACCACCTCTAACAATTGCACAGTCATGAAAAATTGTAAGCAGAATACTTACTGCCACATCCTTTAGGACTAATTTTACTGTTTTGTAATTCTTTGCACTTTAGATGCAAAGAATAATAATAATGCCTATAATTATTATTATCATTGTATTTCGAGGTGAAAACTTATGTAGTGGTTAGACTGGAAAGGCCAGTAACAGCTAGGGTTTCAGTTTGGATCTGCAACCAACCTTGGACTGACCTTGGACAAACTGACACGCACAAATGCCGACACAAACCAAATTAAGCATTCTCACTAAAATGCTCAGAAAGAGCTCACAAAAGCAGATTGGAGATGACTGTTTCACCCTCTGCTTGTATACCTCAGACCTGACAGATTTGTTCTTACGGACTTGGAGTAATGAGTCTTCAGTCAAGGATTTTTCTAAATAAATAAAACAACATGCGATGGGAGGTTTCTGCTCATTCCAACAGCAGAGGGATTAGTACAGGCAATGAACTCTGGGAATGATCACCATTGTCACCCTTACAATACAATTGTCTTGTTAAATGCCAGAAAATTAAACCTGTACTCTTGAAAACTGGATTTTGACAGCTCTGCTGTTGACAGACTAATGCAGTCTCCACTGTGATGTGCCTGGATGACAGATGGCTTATTTTCCGATTTAAAATATGTATTTACTCATCTGATAAAGAATGTGTTATTTCCATAGATAGCTTTAAAATTACTTTTATCACAATGTCACCTAAATGGATTTTGGGGAGGGATTCTTCCATTACACTTGGGGATTAGACGATTTCCTACAATTCAGGCTAAGGTTCCCCCTGGCCAAGGTAGGATAGGTCACATCAGCCCATTCTCCCCTGTCGCTTCCCTGCTGAGCTCTGAAGGTGGCTGTGTGTCACATACCCCAGTGTCCCTTGCCCGGTGCTGGTGCAGGGTGACCTGCAAAGTCCTGCTGCTGCATGAAAACAGTCAGGGACACCTACACCATTCTAAGAGCAATGTTAAAAAGAGAAAGGAGAAATCAAAGGCTCGAAGGGCACTGTGCAAAGCATGGTATTTCAGCCTTGCTTTTGAAAGTACTGGCATCCCTGTGGTGACGAACATACCTGACACAGGCAGGCTTCAAAAGGGATTGAGTTAGTCCCCCACATACTCTGTTCTGCAGTAAAGTCCCAAAGTGGAATATCCAGTGTGTTACTTATAAGGAAACATTAGGCAAAGGGAAAAATTTTTGTAAATAAACACCACTAAGAAATGCAGATGTAAAATTTACAGATACACAAACTGAAGGGGAAGCATTAATAAGACAGTAACTTATTACAAAATAAACAATGAAAATTCATACGCCAGAAGCATAATGTGAACAAAAATATGCAGGAACACCAAGTACAGTACTGAAGGCTTGATATTAATATTAAACATGTTTTGCTTAGTTGAAGAACACCAAGGTGTTTAAATACACATACATAGAAAAAAAACTATTCCAAGAATCTCAGACAGGAAAACTGTCTACTCAGGACATGCAAATTACATGACCAGACTCACTGTTAAGGACTTGGTAGACTGAAACTCTCTGAACCTCATTTGTCTAGCCAGCAAATGTGTGCATATCTCCCTGCCTTAGAACACAGGATTACCAAATCCATGGCTGGCACTTTAAAATACAGCTCCAGTACTGCTAATGATCTGGCTGAAGCTATATTAAGCTTTTCAGATCAAAAATGATATATGCAGTAAGCATATTAATATTAAAAAAAAAATCCAACCCACAACATTTTCAAAGCCTGAAGTTATGTTAAGTTTATGTCACATCAACAACTATATGATCCTTCCATTAGTAGATGGATCTTTCCTCCAGCAGCTGCCTAGTCCAATAAGACACATGCCTGTATGTGTAAGATAGAACACACACCAAAGAAAATATCCAGAATTAAATTACATTCTGTTAATTATCACCATCCAAAGCTTTGGGACATGCTGACATCCCCAGAACATGAAGAATAAAATCATTCTTTTATATTCCTCATCATCTTTTATATCAATGTTCATCACTCTTAGGAATAAAAAAAAAAATACACTCAAAACTAAAGGCCATCTGAAAACTATAATATATAAAAATAAAGAAATACAGAAGGGGAAGATAAAGCTTTCTGTGGGACTAACATAACTCACAGAAAAAGAAGATTACTGATCATTACCTTGCAGTAAAGTTACAACATTTTGTATCTCAGGGCCATTTTACACTGGTCTACTGTTTTCACTAGCGTATGATAATTACATGTAGAATTGATAGTATGAGGGAGATGACTATTCAGGTTTTAAACTACAACCTTTCAATTAAAAATATTTGGTATATATGCACACCTATAATTCCTCTCCCTCTGTTTTGGTTTATTTATTTATTTATTTATTTATTTCCCTTCTCTCTCTCCCCCTACCTTTAATTCTGATCTAGGTTCAGTTGCCTACTGTACGTCTAAGCTACGACAGCCTCCCTCTATAGATGACAGACACTGGCATGTTTCAGAGGTGATCCATGAACTTACCATGGAAAACCTATCTCACAGTGAGATTAGTCAAGTTCTGAAAATAGCTGGCACTGTTATATATAAAGAGAGAGCGAGCAGACCACTGTCTTAGATCAGAAGTCACAGTATCAGACCACAAAAAAATAGATGAGCTGAATCCTACCAAAGCCTTTTTCCCAAGCTGTGTACTAACATCAATGTTTCTATCTAAAAGAGGAAAACAGAAAACAAGCATTACATTATTATATATTTTGCCACAGTTCACAACATAAAAGATCCTTTCCTATCTGGATTAAATCAGACTACTCCAATACCTGATGGATCAGTAGGCTACCCACCACACTGTAGAAATGGGGAAAGTATCTATCATTAAAAAGCCTTCAGCTTAGCTAGTCTTCCAACCTATTTAAATGCAAGCTGTGCAAAGTACATTTAAAAGATAAACTAAAAAGCAAACCCATGCATTTTACAGACTCGAGATTGTATCCTCAAAGCACTGTCTTAGCTACAGATCAAATCAAGTAGCACTAAGCAAACAGTAGTTTCAAAGGAAAGAATCCATACCGTTTCAGTAAACGATATAGATCACACACATTCTAATACACCTACAGATCGGATCTTATTCCCAACACAGGTAGGGAAACTAGAGCACAACAAAACTCATACACAAGCAAAATTAACTCAGCTACCATTGGCTTAATATTCTAAAGGGTTATTCCATAACTCCTAGTTTCCCCAGACTGCAGGCAGTAAAACAGGTATCCAGGGATGGTCAGCACAAGTTCTACATCTCCATCAAATTGCACATCCATGTGCATTTGTGACAGCAAGGCACCAGCACATGCTTTGGAGTTTCACAGCTACAGATAGTATAGAAAGGAAAACACGGTTGTTAATCAGTGCTGTGGCTAGACAGTAAGAAGATGTGAATTGCACTGGAAGCCAGAATGATCCAAACTCTCTTTCCCCATTGGAAGAAAAAAAAATCCCTGCAAAATTAAAAAAAAAAATAAAATAAAAAAAAAGAAGATTTGGAAGGTATTGATAATATTCCACATGTGGCAGGAGGATTAACGGTTGCTAAAGAGAGAAATGGAGTTATACATCAGGCAATAAGCTTTGCAAGAAAGAAAGACCCTGTTTAGAAAACATTCAGAGGCTTCTCATATGTTACTGAAACTCAAAATATGAATCTGAAACTCAGACGAGAACAGAAGCAGGACAAAGTGAGACTTCAGGATGAAACTTGTCTGTCACAGAATAGCTATTTAAGGGGACAATACCCTACACCATTTCAGTGGTGGACCTTCATCCGGATCAGGTAGATTGCCACACATGCTGTGACAAGGATCAGAAGGGACTCTGAGTGAGCAGGATACCTGAGGTTTGCAGAAAATTGACTGCCTCTAGGGAAGATTATATTAAGGTGATATCTAGACCCAGTTTGTTCTTTATACAGACCTTGAGATGTGCACTTTTGACTCACCCACACATCTTGAATCTCAACGCTACCCATTTTCAGTCCTGACAGACACAATATTGTCCCACATATCTGATGTGGTCATGCAAGTATTATCCCAGCTATGTCTTCTATCAGCTTACTGTTTTGCCCTGACACTGTTTACTTCCCCTCTCTTGCATCAAATGCAAATAACTTATCTTTGCTTTTCATGGTATATTTCCAACCTATCTACCTGTCATGACTCTGGCATTTGCCTTGTCAAAAATGTCGAACTCCTGACCATGGCTTTATATTTTTCAAGCAATCACATTTTCGCCTTCTCTCATGTCACTGCTTCATGGCTGCAAGCATTCAATTTCCTTCTCTTTTTTCATCTCTACCTTATTACTTTTTGGGTACAAGAAAGCGTCGCAATAATTGTGTACCTGGTAGACTGAAACTGCCACCTATGATGCTGATGAAGACTTTCTGGCACTCCATCAGTTGTGCCAGTGTGTTTTTCCCCCTCAGAAGCTTAACTGCAAACTCTTTAGAACAGGGATAGTCTGTATTGTTAGCTGTTCCTCACAGTGGGATCCTGTGTGGTCTATGAATATTTAAAAGAAACCAGTAAGATTGCTAATGTATCAACAACAAAATAGGTTTCAATACTTTACAGATTATAACAGTAAGCTAGGGACAATGTTTCTTCAGATCTCAGTTCTTAAAATGGTAAGTTTTCCTAGTCTGAGCTGGTAAAGCATAAATAAATCAGTTCTGGTTTGCAGATGCATGTCATGCAGTTCTTCCTGAAAGCATGGCAAGGAATGTGTTTGGGGGTTTTTTTGGGTTTTTTTTTGTTTGTTTGGTTGTTTTTTTTTTTTTTTTATGTTGTTCAACCTGTGGCACCCATCTTTTACAGACACCACAGCAAAAAGAGGCAAAACCCACACTGATGTAACTCAGAAAGAGAAGAAACCCAGCTGACAATGAAACTATTCACACTATGTTTGACTGCCAGTGGATTGCCAGTTAAATCTCTCCACTGTTGCTGTATGAACTTGGGTCAGAAGGGGAGTTTAATAAAAAAAATAACTTCTCTCCCAAGTGGTACAAGTTCAGTTTCAAGCCCATCAGCCTCAGTGTTTTAGTAAACATCAAAATCTTTTGAGATAATGTTTCAAACCTTAAGAAATTACATGTTTTAACTTGGATAGAACTACACTGAATTGCACTATTGGAAGAGTTGCCTGTACATTGAGGGTATTCTGGAGTTGTGCTGTGATCAGATCTGCAGCATTCATTCACCTGCTGCACGGCACTCCTGTACATCAACCACTATCAGCCAAAAGCGATAGTGTCTCTTGTTCTGCAGGTTTCTTATCAACAGCCTGCATATGCCCACCAACTTTGAAATAGCTTCTTCACACACTTCAAGCACATGAACACATTTCTCCAGACTAATGTTGCTGTTTATCAGCATTGCTTGGCTTACAGGGCAGCTGGCTCTACAATCTAGCTGGAATCAAATTAGCTGTTGATAATATGGTTGTAAATAAGCCAAGCACCTGAATAGCTGTACATCACATGTGTGCACAGCTTGATCTGCTGGAAAGTCTTAACACAAGATCTTCCTAAGGAACTTTTCAGAGTAGTTCTTACATCAATGAACCTCAAATTAACTGCAGCTATGTATGTGCCTTTGAGAACACAGAGACAAGTTCTCAGATTCGGGAGTCTTCACTAGCTCCTTGCACAAGTCTATGGGGAAAACTAGTCATGAACCAGTCCTCTGTAGGAATAAGATGGTCTCTTTTGGACATAAGCCACACTGAGCTGGCACAGACATAGTCAGCCTCAGGCCCTGAGCAATAATGACTGCACAGATGTAGCCTAGAGGTTAATGTCCTTGATTGCCTTGGATGGTCAAGAGCAACAGCCTCCTCATTCCCCAAGGAGCCTCTCCCTTCTCACCAAGGGATTTCATCTCATCTTCTAACAGCCATCAGCTGGTGTGAATACTCTGCTATATCCTCAATCACTGCATGTACTCTGGGTGGGATTTGGAGGTTTTGAAGAATGGTAATGCCTTTTGGAACAACAAAAACATTGGACAAAAAGTAAAACCTCTTTTTTAAAACTCAAAACTCAGCATTTTCCTTCCCTTCCTTCATCTCTATTGGTATGATTTCTGCACCAAACCCTTAGCTTCCTTTGTGCTTACAATGTAGATTTCAGGTGATGAATCTATGAATAAACCTCTCAACAGCCTCTCCTGTCAGCTGCAGACCCCACACCACAAATGGTTTCACCATTAATTAGAAAACCATTGAAATCTCCAGAATTACAGTACAGCTGCCAATATTCTCAGCTTCAAACCACTAAGTACCTTCTCTTCTGCTTAACAGGTAAAAAAATATATCTCTCACCAACCTCATCCTATCTGTGGTTCGATTGCTCATCAAACACCTGGAGTTATCATAATTTTATTCCTGGAATTGTCATTCTTACTCATTTTTCTATCTTTACTCCCAGTAAAGAACATTACCTTCATTTTCTAAACGTTTTCTCTTTTGGTCAGCTGCATGAAGATGCTTTATTTAGGCTTCCTCTTCCTCTCCATTTTTATTAGATTCACCAGCATGTTGTGCCTCTACTATTTGATATATTTTTTAAAACCTTTAAAACACCTTGGTACTCTATTCGCTGTGGATTTCGGTAGCTGAATGCTTCATGTACTGCCACTGTTTCCAATACTGTATCCCTGCTGATAGCAGCAACCCAAATAATAATTCAGCAAAATTCCAAAATTATAAACTTGAAAACTCAGTTCTTGCAATGTGCCCTTTCACATAATTAATCTAAAACCAAAGAAGTTGATGGTGCTAAAATTGACATACAACCCCAAACACAGATTAAAATCACCCAGCTCCACCCAGCTAAATTCAACTAAATGTCTAATGACCAATGTGTCTGTGATGTGTATGCAACGTTAATGAATTTAAAATTTTCCAAATCAAGCAAAAAAAAAATTAGGAAAATTAGTTAAAATAATTTGGTTTTCTCAAAACTATTTGTCAATAAATATGCACATTTGTAAATGGATTCCTGTGTGTTCCTAGCCCAAATCTTAATCTGTTCAAACCATGTCAGGACATGCTACATCCTGTAATATGATACGATTGTATCACAAAGCTCCTCCAGAGTTTATGTGCATCTTGATATACCAGCTGTAGTAGAAAAAAAACGGTACATGTGCATTTACTTACAGTTATGACAGGTAGCTCCCATGTAGCCTGTATCACTACAATTGCAGTAAAATGTGGTCCAGGACTGAGAGCATTTTCCTCCATGTTCACAGTAGTTGGGTAAGCATCTAATTGGAGACAGTTTTTAAAAAATGCAGTTAATTATAACATTTCTGTAAAAATAATGTGCTGGGAAAAAAAAAAAAAAAAAAAAAAAAAAGATTAAAAGATTAAAACTGTCTCAACTCTCCTCATTCAGACAAAAGTTTCCTGGGGTTGAATCATTGTATGGTACCTAAAATAAAGACTTATTCCTCTGACCTGTGATTCATTTCAAATACAAGCACTGAAAGCAACATTTAATGTATCCAGCAAGTAGATAAAGTTCACTCTCAATAAACACATTCTACTTGTCCTCCACTTGTTAACAATTACAGTGCCACAAATTTTCTGAGCACAGAGAATGACAAATAACAGGTGAAAATGCTATCGGAATCCTGTTTCAAAAGAGAATTCCCTGTTCTCTCACTAAATGGGCATCATTATTATCAAAATTAGGCCAAACTAAATTTGTGGTAAGTAAACAGCAGGAAAATCTCAGAAGTGAGAGGAAAAATAGGGTTCAATTATGAGTTCTGTACTCTTTCTTCTTTCCCTCGTTTTAGTTAGTATGTCTCTAAAATATTATTGTGAAGCAAATTATTAAAAGAAGAAAGATGCAAAACAGCATGCAGCTTGGGAAGTGAACAGAAACAAAAGCTGTGGGAGATAAATTCCTTCTCCATGACAAGTGAATGTTGATCTGAACTATGCTGGTGTAAACACAGGCATTGCAGCAGAGTTACACCAACTTAAATAGAAATTATTCCATTGCTTGCTTTTTATTCCCACCACCTCACCTTTATTTTTTTTTTTTTTTGCCATTACTGTATATTAGATAATCTTTTATATTGTATGTTTGACATGTGAAAAATGAGAAACTTGTTTATACCACTGACTCAATTGTGATGAGTGGGTGGATACAACAGGCAATCAATTTATCTCATACATCCCAGCACTCCATTAGAGTTTGCTTTGTTGTAAATTGAGCTTCACACCCCTTTTTATGGCCCAGATCTTTCAGTTGTATAAGTGGTGAAGTTACTGATGCTACCCAGATTTGTACTACCAGAGGACATGATTTTATTGTCGTTCATTTCATCCTTAGAATGTTTTTGTATTTAAGTGTGCATATTGCCTTTAACTGTGTCTTTCAGTATTTTTTTCTGGAATCCTTACCCTTAAAAAATGTTACATACATATCACTTTAATTGGAAAAGATCTCTAAGATCATTGAACCCAACCATTAACCCTGCTCTACCAAGTTCACCTCTAAGCCGTATCCCCAAGCACCACATCTACACATCTTTTAAACACATCCAGGGATGCTGACTCAGCCACCTCCCTGGGCAGCATGCTCCAATGCCTGACAACCCCTGCAGTGAAAAAGTTCTTCTTCATGTCCAGTCTAAACTTCCCCTGGAGCAGCTTGAGGCCATTCTCTCTTGCTCTATTACTAGTTACTTGTGAGAAGAGACCAGTGCCTACCTCTCTACAATATCCATTGAGAAAGCCTGTATGTCACTAACAGCCATAATTTCCACCAGCCTCCTGAGTCCCTCCAGCCAAGCATTCATCAACTTACTGGATTCCAAGGCTGTTTAGAGCTGTCAAACGTTAAGAATCCAAAGAAACCTGTTTATGCACATAGAACTCTATCAGACTAAGCTCATGTTCTCAATATACTGTATGCAAGTGTGTGCATACATACATACACTCGACTATATATGTGGGTCTGAGATTTGTTCTAGAACTCGGGTTACTCGATCACTATTTATACAATTGTACATAAAATTATAAAGATCACATAAAATATTAATATAAAATATTAATTATTTTCTTAATGTTTACTTATTATAGTAATTATTTATTATTCAAATACTGGAGACATAAGGAATTTAAGAAGGAATTCTGTTATTTATAAACATCTGTAACATCTTTTAAAACAATTATGAGATATATTGGTCTTGTAAAAATTGTGGTTATAGCTTGTTAATTATTGGGCTTAAATACAAAATGAGGAAAGAGAATGGGAAATGCATGCCTGGTTTTCCAGCTCACAAGGGAGCTTTTTTCAGTGCTGCAGAGAACATCTTTTTTTCTAAAAAAAAAACCTATCAGGTTTGCCCCATCCTTACAAGGAAAGAAGTCTGTGAAGGGATGTGATTTTGACTTTTAATGGTATGCTGGGAAATCATCTAACTGAGCCTCACACCCACACATGGTCCCTCTGCCATTACCTCTACTCTTGGCAATAGCAAAGAGAGATTTAGAATCTTTGGGTTGATGTTGCAGAAAGCAAAAGCAGTTTACGGGATGGCACAAACAGGACTGGCTGGTGCCTAATCTGCACCCAGATTACTCTCTGCAGGACTGTGCCAGCATCCTCAAACCTTCAACTCCCCAACCTAGAGGCTTCAGGAGAAGCACAGCGGTTCGACACATGTACGATGACATATATGAATTTTGGCCATACAAGCAGATTTGTGAGAGTGTATTTGTGCTTTGACCATGCCTGCCCTTGCCCTCAGCATATTGCCTTTACTTCTACTTGCTATTTGGTCATAAACATTCATTTATATCACCTGCACAACATCAGAAATTATATTCACATCACAAGGTGCAGGTGACAACAAACATCTGATGTTATTTAAGCTCTTTGGAGAGGTAAAAAGAACAGTATTGTGTTATTATCATAGTTTACATCATCATAGACAAACACATTTTCTGCCTATTTTAAGCTAACTTTCATTAATTAACCCAATGCAGTAGAGCTAATTACTAGTCATTTGAGGTTTGCCAAAGCCTTAGCCACATTTATTCCCTTAAAACAGTTTCCTTTCACAGTCTTTAGAAAGTTGAAGGTCATTTCTCATTTCTACTTGTCTTACAAACACAGACACTTTTTCTTCCCCCAACAATGCACAACACACAAGTTGAACTAGCCTTGTAAACTTTTAATGATATTCATAAATTCATAATTAAGCCTCTTTTATTCCTTAGTCTATTTGCTTTAATTAGCACCAACTGCATTGATCTTGTTTTTGGTCAGATAGCTAACCCTTCCAAGAGCTTATGAACAAAATTTATTTGCAACTCTAATAATTACCATAATCCCATTTTAGCTGAGAAGTTGTGTCTTCATTGGAAGCAAAATTTATCCTAATTGTCAGAGAACTCAAAATTAAGTAATAACTATGATTAAAATTAATCAAGGCATGATAATTCACAGATTGTTTCATTTGCTAACTGCCCCAGATCCTCATGTTGAAGTATTTAAATACATATATTTTAAAATAGAAATTAATATTTACATTCTAGTAGAATAAAGCAATTTTAGAAAAAAACACAGTCCTATCACAGAAAGTTTCATAGACAAAAATTTGTAGCAGGAAGCCCCTGACCTATTTGCTATTGAAGCAAATATATCAACTCAATTTTTGCAAGTATCATAAATGGGACACTTTGAAATTTAATGATTTGCCTAAGACAGTTTGTGACAGACGAGGGACTCTGATCTTCCAGATTCCAGAGTAATTTATAGAATAAATTATGTAGAATGAGTCTTTAAAAAGAAAAAAAAAATAAAGGAAATAAAATTTTCTCTCATTGGGCCACACTGGAAAAGACACACCTTAGCTATCTAAGTGAGCAATAAGCAGAGCCTGCACAAAAGCATTCACTGTCCTTCAATTAAATATTCACCTCTAAAGCTGTATGAGTGTTTCCTTTGAATTTAAAGGACAAACTGCAGAGACATTAGAGCGCAAAATCTGGCCCTTTGACAGGAATGAAAAAGAAATAACAATGACAAAATTACTTGAGTGGGAAGGGTGAAGGAGTTCTACACATTTGATGCTACACTTGACTGGAAATAAACCCGGTACTTTCAATAAGCACCTCTCAGATTTTGTTACAGTCGGCACAACACATCCTGCCTGCATCATTCTCTATTTTTCCCAAATAAAAAGGAAAAAAGAGAACTATCAGAGAGAGAAAGAGAACTGGCACACACAACCTCGGTATTAAGACTGCTAATATATGTAATTTTAAGACAACCACTAAGTCCCAAAAAAATCAACAATGCCTTCACAAGTAAACACATGAAATTTAGAAGTTTTTATATCAAAAAAATCATCTGTGTAAATATTATCTGAAATTCATTTTATTTCAGCCTGTTTTCCTATTTATGTGCTGCAGCTATTTCATGTACCATTAACAAAATATAACATTGAAAGGGATGACTTTTTATAGTAGGCATGTATGTATGGTGAAACTCATGGTGTTACTGTAACAGCTGACACTCCAGTGAAGTGGTGTCTTCCCACTTAAGAGGTTGAGACCAACTGCAATGATTTTGGTTCTGCTCTCCTGAGCTGCATCTGTATCAAATTATTTGCCAAAGCTCATTTTGGATACAAGAAACAGAATCAAGGGGAGACCAGAACAGTGTTTCAAGGAGAAATCCACCAGTGTTACTACATAGACAATGTCTAACAACTTCAGGTATTCCTCAAGGGGAAAACAAATGAACATCAGAGAGCAATAAAAAAGGTAATACCACAGGACCACACAGAATCACAGAATACTTTTGGCTGGAAAAGACCTTTAAGATCATCAAGCCCAACCATTAACCCAGCACGGCCAAGTCATCACTAAAACACATCCCCCAGTATCACATCTATACATCTTTTAAATACCTCCAGGGATGGTGGCTCAACAACTTCCTTGGGCAGCCTGTTCCACTGCTTGACAATCCTTTCAGTGAAGAAATCTTTCCTAATACCTAGCCTAAACCTCCCCTGGCAGAACTGGAAGACATTTCCTCTTGTCTTATTGTTTATTACTTGGGAGAACAGACCGACCCCCACCTCGCTACAATCTCATTTCAGGTAGCTGCAGAGAGTGGTAAGATTGCCTCTCTTCTCCTTTTCTCCAAGCTAAACAACCCCAGTTCCCTCAGCTGGTCTTCATTAGACTTATACTTGTGCTCTTATTTTCTTCTGGATGTCTGTGCCAAAATAGTGGACTAGGTCTCTTTAACTAAAGCAAGAAAAGAGAACTACCAGAACCAAACACAGGAAGGGAGGAACAGTGAGTAAAGAGAACATTAGTATAGGCTGCAGAAGAAATAATACTCTCCATATCTTTGGTTTACTTCAGCACACATTCCCCTCTCTTCACCAAACCTCCCAATCTGTCTCTTCCCTTGCAACTTTAGAAAACTGAACAACTTTTAGAATAGCGTTGTGCCATACTTGAGTTTTGTGGGGTGTTTGTTTGTGTGTTTGTTTGTTTTTCCAAGCCTTCTACATTTTCATCCCTAAATTTATTATGTTATGACAAGTCATGTAGTACAAGCAGAGCAAGAGTAACATGAACAAAGACCGTTTTTCTTTTCCATGCTGGAATAATATACCAAAAAAAAAAAAACAAAACAAAACAAAAAAAAAAAAAACAAAAAAAACAAACCCACTAAAGAAAAGAATTTTTTTTTTTGTCATTTTAATAATTTGTGACAAAGGTATTTTATTCATCTTTCTGAGATCTGCTAAACCTGGAGTCTAAACTTTTAAAATGTGTTATTATTTCCATTGTTGACTGCCTTGGTTCTTAGATTCTGCACTTATATACCACTGTTAGACCAGCATTTAGAAGATCTGAAACTGATGCCAGCTGCCCTCAGGTGTGTGACTGGGACAGAAGTGTGGGAGTAAGTTGTGCTGGGATTGGCATGAGTGAAAGGAAAAAAAGCCCGTTATCTATGCTTTAGATAAAAGGCTTTTTTTGAGATTTGATTGCTTTGTTGTTAGAACACCTACATTTTTAAGAGACGTAAATGTGCTGACAGTTTGGCTTGGCATCAGCAAAAAGGATTTTATATAAATAAATTTGAAAATGAAAAAAGGGAAACAAATAAACCATCCTGTACAGACAGCTGTTCCATTTAGAATTCATTATTTTACAAAGCAAAAGCAGAAAAGCCATCTGCAAAAAATCAAACAAACAAACAAGGACAGGATATTATATCCTACATGCATCTCCATAGCTGGCCTTTAATTTACCTTGGGGTTGCAAATCCCATGAATTTTGACTCCAAAGGAATGGCACTGCGGGTGAGCTCTACTGGTGTCCCCCCAGTAATTCAATTCCAGACTCAAGCTACATTCCAAAACCCACTTAAATAGCCTCTACCCACCCTCAAACTGCTTTCTTTCTCTACAGGGGTCTCACTGAGGGCAAACCCCCTCATCAACACATGTGGGCAGTTCCTCCACTCTGTGTCAAAGACAAAAGCTAACTACCTCCAGCTCCAGCACCTTTCCACATGTGCAAGTCACTGCAGTTATAGGAAAGAGTTCACCATACTCAAATCAGTTCTGTAGTTACCTCTTAGAGCATTTACTAAACCCATTTTAAATTACAGATCAGCACTTGTCTTCATTACTCTGCAGTGGCATCAGGTAAGTGGGATTTGAATTCAGCACCATTTTCTTGCTTCCCATGAAAATAAAATAAAAACAAAACCAAAACAAAACAAAAACATCAACAAAAAAACTTCTCTTGAAAAGAACAAGACTAAATTAAAACACAATCTGTCTCCAATTCAGATGCAGTGATGTGAATGTGGCAAATGAATCTGAAGAGTCTGTCTTTATTTTGCTTTGAAATACAGTATTTCTACAGACCAGTGCATCCTTCATAGGCCTGAATTGCCATTTTCTGCAGCTGGTCTTGCATGTATGGACCAAGGTCAGGGAAAATGAAAGGCCTTAAAATTAAGGCAAGGCAGGCAAAATCAAATCATGATATTGTCCAAATAATCTTTCCTTTCATTCACATTAAAGACACACAAACATCAGAAAACTCCCCCCTCAGAAGTAGGATTTTCTATTGTGACTGAATATTTTTACAAAGACTTTGCTTTGCACAAACATATTCATGTTTTATGACTACCACAGACTGAGCTCATCTGACAGTGCAAAGCTCATGTACCAGTCCAAGAGCAAACAATTCTCCTACATGTTTTTATTCATTGTCAGGCAGCCCTTTAGCTACCAGAGAGAGAAGCTTGGTCATTACCTACATTATCCAGCCAAGTTTAAACATTAGAGTGGATGTGAGAAGATGGGGGATGGTCTTCAGAACTGCAGGTATTTTAATTCCAACATTAAAGTTTTGGGTGTTCATGAGTTTGGATTTTTAAAATGTTTCCCAGTTTTTCTGCATCCTGCCTTTCCATTCTAAAATTTGGTTGTTATTGATGGAGTTTCCAAGACTCACTCTCCAAAAAGAGCTACCTGAATGGTTCAAATACATTAGTTAGCATGTCTAATTTATGATATACTTTTGGGAAGGACCCAAAGAGTTCTTCAATCCTCACAAGAACATCATGTATTGCTCTATTTCTAATACTATTCTTTTTCCACTGTATACTCATCTTCAGAAGGGATTAAGCAATGGAAGTACCATTTTCACTGCTTCCTTTCACACCATAGTTTTTGTTTAAGATATTTTTCCCCTTCCATTTCTACATCATTATTTCCAGTGTTTTGCTTTGGTTTTAGTACAAAGAACAAGGAAAAACATTAATTCTGTGAGGACAATTTGATGAAAAATAAAGAAGCATTTCTAACAATATTGTAAGTTTGCTGCACAAAGCAACTTAACAGTGTTTTACAAAGTACTAACACAAGCATGAGAAAAAGGAACTTTTTAAAAACCTGTCCACAATTTCCTTAATCAAAATAAAAACCGAAAGGAGACATGAAGCTTCAGTGTGCTCTGTGCTCTTTGCAAACATGTCCATTATTTTTACATTTAAAACAGGCAAGAGAGACAGAAGTTGAGGGGGGAAAATAGATCCAGGTATTCCAGCACCCAGAGGTATGCAGCTTAAATGCTTTATTTGGGCTGATGAAGGTGACATAGGCAGGCAACATTCATGTCTGCTTTAGGATTAACCCAAAATCAGAAATGTTTTTAAAAAGGACACATGATATCCCTTCTTATGTCTTCAACTTGTCCTAGCTTTGATCACCATCCAAATTCAAGGAGTGTTAGCTAAAAACATCTGACTTGTTGCTATAAAACCAAGAAGAGAAAAATGTAAGAGGATTTACCACAAAGAGATAATAATCTGGACTATAAAATAATAATTATTTCTGCAGAGAAGACATTAAACATTGAAAATAAGAATACTAGAGAGAATGAAAAGAATGGATGTTAAATTGTGGGTGGTTTTTGTGGTGGGTTGTTTGTTTTTTTTTTTTAATTCTTTCTGCAATGCACTGCAGGTATTTATATGTGTGGATGAATGCAATATTAAGTGTTTGCTTTTTTCAATCCCAGCCTGGGACTGCAATAAATAAAATTAAAACTCACTGGGCATAATTAACCAGGATATTTTCTCGTTTGCATGGCCAGGTTTCGGGGGGGAGGGAAAAAAAATCATATTAAGTATGGCTCCCGCTTCAGGGCACACATTAAATCTTAGAGGAGATTTGGGAAATGCAAAAAGAGACTGCTTTCATTGGATTTATCTGAACACCCTTCACCTGCAATATTAATTAATTTCCCAAAGGCTCATTTTGACAATACAACACATGAAGCAACGTTTAGTACTAAAGGAAAAAGAGGAAAAAGTCTAAAAATATTATTATTTCTTACAAGTAAAAATTGATAGTAAAATCTAATGGAATCTACAAAGGAAATAGGCATAAAGTGGAATTTAAAAGGTCAGCTCTATTTAGTAAGAAAAAAGAACACTTTAAGCTAATTTATTTAGAAAATGTTATGAAGAATTTTCACAGATAAAACACAGGTAGGAATAAAAGGATAGAGACTAAGGACTCTGTGCTCTGTAACTTGAGTAGTAGAGGGAACCCAACTCATGAATCAACTCAGTGTGCTTCTCCCTAATGAGGTAAGCTGTTAACGCCAGTCCCTTTGCAGTGATTATTATGTATACCACATGCTGCTCTCTCCATTTGTATTTGTTAGGAGAATTGGAATATGCAGATGTATCTTGGTTTAATGAGGACAGCAATATCAGTGTGTCTGCCCACTGATGCTACAGAGATGAAACGCTGCCAGGATTCATAAGGAAATATATGAGGTCAGGTTTGTGTTCCTCGTCGCAGATCTCTGGAATTCCCAGGATGTCCTGCAAGAGGCACCACCTGTCAGTCTGCCAAGAGGGATTCTACAGGAGGGTTTGGTTGTCTTCTTTTTTTTTTTTTTTTTCCTGCTCCCCCAGGTCTCTTAAGGGAACTGAAGTTCCCAGTGTTGTCCTTGACAAGTGCTGTCAGTATTTGCTACAGCAAGGGCAGGGTGCCAGCCAAGTAAAAATAGGACAACCCAGTCAAAGCTTCATCAGCTCAAAATCAACACGAACTGCAGCAATCAGATTAAAGTACCCCAGCAGTTGTAGACAGGGAGAGCAACGCATGCATTTATCTATGCACTCATGTGCATCTGAGCCTAAAAGAAAGCAAGCTCTGACTACCCTTACAGTTCATTTATGAATAATCACAGGTTCACCACATAGATGGCTTTCTTAATCCCAAGACTACCTAGTCTCCTATATTGAAGCACAAATGTTATATAGAATTTATGACAATATAACAATGGTGTACAACACTGTCCTTCTGCCTCTTAGTCTTGCCCCTGGTCCAGGTATATTTTGCTACCAAAAAGTTATGGGTTTCAAGCTATTTCAGCTCTGGCAGGAATAGAAGAATTATATAAAATTTCAGGCTCCTTAACAGTTTTCTCTGTCACTAGACAACTTAAATACCACATCCTTTGTGACAGAGGTTGAGGAATTCAAAAGCATTAACGTAACTGATGTCATCATTAAGGACGTGTCTCAAGAGGATGTGACACATCTAAGGACGTGCCTCAAAAAGCCTGGTGGAAGTAACCATTTGTCTAGTACCATCCTGAGGGGTGAAGGAGACTCTTTCCACGAGAGGTGTCAAGTCCGAGGAAAACTAAGCCAGTTTTCCCCTCGTGACAGCTGTTTGTCACAAGCTATGCCAACTGTAATGCCTCCTAAGCACCTCTCTGTAGAGTTTGGAGGAGCTGGTCGGGGAAACCAAACCAGATCCTACTTCTTTGTGCGCACATGGAGCTGCAGAACTCCTGTAAATGGAATTTTCTTCTCTGTGACTAACACCTGCAAAGTAGCTTTTCCCACTGCCTGCAAGAAGTGGATGAAATCAATCAAGCCATGCCTACTGGCTGCAGGCAACACCAGAGCCCTTGCTCCTGTATTCCAAGGGGTCCATCTGCTGTAAGAGCAGACAGCCTTGCTCAGCCCAAAGGGAGCATCTGTGTTGCATGATGAAGGGCTGGAAATCCATAGTGTTTCTGGACTGAAGTTTAATGATTTTCTGGCACACTTTCCTAATATCCATGGCAACTCTTGAGCCGCAGTATCTCTTGAGCCCACATTCCTGCATCTATTCTCTGAATAGGATGCCAACCACAGCAAACAACCAAGTCAGCTTCAGGACTGAAGCTAGTATTTCTCATCCCAATATCTGGCATTCCAGCCAATTGTTGAATGGGAAATCCCAGAGCTTCTCAACTATGTGGCCAAATTCTCAGCATCTGCATATTTGTTTTCCTACCCATTTCATTTATTTTTAAATGAGAGGCTGCCTGAATTTCCCCCAGGCTATGCCTTGCATTGTTTAACCACACACAGAGAGACCCACACCCACACTATTCCACTGCCATGTAGGATCACAATAAAAGGGATGTTTTTAAAACAGTAAGGAACTTGGGATTCCTAGTCCTAAGATTATTACCTTCCTCCAGACTTCTCTTCAGATCAACAGTGCCTTTCCTTCAATTTCCTTGCTCTGACACTGTCACAGCAAAGATGCTGATAAAATAAGTTTAAGAGCATCCTGTTGAATACTTTGCCAGCTTCCAGCCGTCTGTGGCTTATGGATTCATGTATGCTTTAATGTTTTTCTCCTTTATATCTGACCTCCACAGCACCTAACAACATCCAATTTAATGCTGTGTAAGACTTGAATTTGTAGAAAACAGCAAATTCTTGTTTACT
Organism: Merops nubicus; assembly: GCF_000691845.1. Lineage (NCBI taxonomy): Eukaryota > Metazoa > Chordata > Aves > Coraciiformes > Meropidae > Merops > Merops nubicus. Next base: position 47,085 of record NW_008591564.1, on the reverse strand, counting down.
ATTCATGCCCTTCATGCAGCTCTTCATCACACAATCCTGCCTATCTCTCTCTTCTCCAGGCTAAAGAGTCATAACCTATTTAGTCTCTCCTTGTAGAGAACAGTTTCTGGCACATAAAAGAACAGAGTGTCAGTTTTACAAAGAGCTGTGAGGCCTGAATGACAGGCTCTTATAGTCAGAGCTTCACACAGCCCAACCTCTGAGCAGCCCAGAGAGGACACACTTCTTGGAAAGGGCTGATCATGTCAAAGTTGAGGTCAGTGAATACATCCAACTGGATTTACATTTCATCTTTTAGCAGCTGAAATAGGGTTTGTGAAGGGATGAACACACAGTTGTTAGCTTGATTTTACTAAGAGGAAGATGTTCCCACAGTTATTCAGTGCCTCAGTCCCCACCTTCTCCTAACAGCTAACAAACTTCTCACTCTCATTTTGAACACATCTGAAAGAGGGACAAGCATCTCAACTCCAAGATGTTACAGGATCTCATAAGAAAATAAAAAGACAACTAAGGGAGACTAGAGAGAAGGGAATCAAGTTGCTGTTCATCAAAGAAAAATACACAGCCTGAGCTGAACCATTATTCTAGGCATCATGGAATCTGGGAAAAAAAAAAAAAAAATCCCCAAAAAAACAAGGCAATAAATTCTGCAATCACAGAGCTTTATCCTGCAGCTGTAAAAATGAGTCACGCATTTTTAGAAGCAAAAAGCAAATCAGGCAAGTGACAAATTAGTAGAAAGCATTACTCCTTCTCCCTCATTTCCTTACACACTAAATTTAACATATACATATTTGATTATAAAAAAAAGCTGCCAAACCATACCTCTGGGCTACCTGGTCCCTACTCCCTGCCACACTGCCTTAGAGTAGCTGAGGGATACATCTACCAAAGAGGCTTTTTCACAGGTGTGAGAAATCCTGAGCTGAATTCCTGAATTATATTCCCCATGATTTTGGTGTTGGTTTTTATTTTTTTTTTATTCATTCCCCTCAAGCATTGTTATTGCTGTTGACATTTCAGAACCCCTAAAGCAAGTACAAGACACAGCTGTTCCAGCTGGAGGAGGATCCTCAGCGCATGCAACAGAATTGCAAAGAGCTGGAGGGAACTCGGAAGATCACTTAGTCCATGTTCACACCCCAAGGCAGGAACACCCGTACCCGAGTTTGCTATTTCTCACAGACTCATCTAATCTATTTGTAAAGCCTTCCAGTGACAGAGATTTGACAGTCTCCTCAGGCAGACTATGCCATGGCTGTTCTCCTAAACACCCTGGTCAGAAAGGATGATTATTCCCTTCTGCACTAAGCAGCCTTTTAGCACCTGACATTATTCTGCCTCCCCTCAACAATATATTTTGGTTAAAGAAACAGAACTCAATCTTCCTTTGCATGACATATTTTCTAGACCTATTTTGTGTCTTTTCTTATAGACAGGGCCATTCCAGAAACAGTTTTGACTCTGAATATGTTTGTAGAGAACAGAGTTTAGAAGCATGACTGCTAAAGAACCTAGGACAGCTAAACACCACACGATAACTCTGCCTAGTGTTTACTTCACTGGGTTTGCTCGTCACCCTGCTGCTCCTCATTGGGACACACCTGCCCACCTGTTTTGTTCACTAGCTCTGTTTTGTATTTTGAGATTTGTAGAGTTACTCTTTACCTCAGCTTTCAAAATGAAGGCTGTAGATGCTAAAAGCTTGGTATTTTGGCATCAGTTCTGTGGCTCAGGGGTCCTAGTTACATCAGAGGAATGGCAGCAAGCACATTCTCCTTCTAAGCCAAGAGAAAATATCACATGACGAAAATAGCAACTGATCTGAGTTTATGGCCCATCACAGCACTGAATAAACCTCGGGTCAGAGAATCGTTATTAGTGTTATGGAAACCAATATTTTTGTTACTACTCTTCTAAACAAACAAGTTAGGGTTTGTCAGTTTAAGAAGGCACAAGAAGACTCAACCCCCTTCTGTCACATGCACTTGCTAGCTACGGAAGGGAGGCACGGGCATCTCTGGGGACAGCAGGTTTTTGCCTTTCATCAGTGTTAAAAAGACTGAAAGAGGAGCTCTGTGCCAGCCAATGCTGCCCAGCTGGCCACTACATTAGATGCAGCTGTGATTTCTTACCCTGCTGAGTGATAAGTTTTTGTACCCACATCTCTAAGCCATTTCCAGGAGGCAGTATAACAGGCCTAAGAAATCTTTGCAAAAACTGTAAAACCCTGAGGAGGGAAATGCATAAGTGAAGACCCCATTAAGAAAGAGACATCCTGTTGTGGTTTTTGTTTTTTCTCTAATTCAGAAGTATTTGGGAAAGTCATTCCAGTTTGTACCTATAAAGCCCCTAATGAGCTACCTGCAGGTGAAGGACAGGGAGCCTGGCCATACACTTAAAGCTTCTGGACCTCAAGAAAAAGGAGTTAATCCCTTCTGACTTACAGCTCCTATGAGAAAAAGGATGTTTGGTTGTTTTTTGTTTTTTTTTATGTTGCTTGCCAGTTCTTCATCCCTTGACACTGATGTCCTCCCTACAGATTAAGGGCCAAAGACAGAAATCATTATTCTGTTCTCGTTAGACTTTCTTACTGCTCAGATTTTCCCCTGGAAGCTTTTAGGCTTAAAACATCACCACCAGAAGATGCCTCCCTTCCCATAAAATATTTACAGTGCAAAACACCAGGAGTGAGGGCTGTATGGTCCCTGTAGCCATGAACTTAATCTATATCACTCTGAACTGAAAATAAATTCAAAGTCAGTCTGCATTTATTTGCATATGGCCTATGCTAGATGGGTTTTGGTGAGAGATGGTCAACCTAGCATATATACTGCTGCAAAAGACTGCACAGATACCCAAAGATGTCTCTTTCCTTCCTCAACAAAAGTCTCTGAATTCAAGGACTTCATGGTACCTTCACTTCCAGACATCTCTGTGTTGTTGTTTTCTGCATTGTTCCATGCCAAATGGGAAATTCCAGCATGCTGTAAGAAACTGTATTTTCTGACTTATTAATCCAGTGTAAAGCGAACAACACTTAATGTGTACCTGCACTCCTAACCATGCAGAAATTCTGGAAAGACGTGATAAAATTAAATCCACTTCCTTTTGAATATGGAGCAGACCTCTTTTGCTTAACATAATGTTGTCTCATTTTTTTCTTTACCTCTTATTGGAAGGAAAATGAATGCATTGCAGGAAGCTGTGACCTCTAACATTTCATAGCAGAAGCCATGTAAACACGACACTTTGCAACATCCTCAGAAAAGACTGAGCAATCTGTGTATTTGGACAACAATAACAAATATACAACCAAGAGGAAAAAAAATATTTAGCTAGAGGCAGTGGGGACAATGCCATGAGTCCTACAAATGCATTGCAACAGGAAAAATTGCTTTCTCCTGCAGATTCTACCTTACTGTTCCATAAAACAAACTGGAAAAAAATTTGCAGGAACAGCTTTTTCTTAAAGGAGACGCACAGGATGTGCCACCTAAGAACAACACATAAGTACTGTACAATGGCAAATCAGAGACAACTTGATATGCAGTAGTAGGAAAATTAGTGAGGCTGGCACTGCAACTGAGGTCTAGAAGCAAGCAGTCTCTTAATAGGAGACGGCGCTAACTAGCTTTCTTCCATCATCAGGACAGTCCATATTGCTGTGTTCAACCCCAGAACGTTCAATGTGTTATCATCCTACTGAAAGCACAGTAGACATGGGTTTTCTGTGTGTTGTCTGCTAATATCAGCTCTCGCAGATACATCCTGAACCGCACACTCAGCCAGGACTAGAGCAGCTTCTGGGTGGCCTTGTTCACAGGATCACTAAGGCTTCAAGGAGACTTTTGAAGATCTCTTGAAAAAGCCCCCTGTTCAAAGCAGAGTAAACTTCTCTGACCACTTCTACCTCCAAAAGCATCTTCACTTGGCACTGTCTCCCCAGCCACCAATTGGAAAGAAGACAAATCTCTTTATATTTCTATGGATATCTCCATTTCTTATGTGTACTCTCTGATACTTCAGCTTGTGGCAGGGCCTTTATTTCTTGAGAAATAGTTACTGATGGAAATAACAAATACAAGGAGGCAGAAGGCATTCATGTTAAGCTCACTTGAGCACACGTATAGTTCAAATACTGGAGATGAGAGGTGATGAGATATTAAGGCTTAGTTCCTCAGATGGCTCCATCTAAATTAATGGAGGCTCATCGCTTTATACAGGGAATTTCAAGGGGAGATGGGGGGGCCATGTGTATACTAGGCTTGTACAACTAGCTTCCCTTTCAAAAACATACTGCTGGCATCAATAGCAGTCTCAGTTTATCACTTTTCAGAACAAAGTCGTTAATTCTCTTTTAAGAGCACAAGTTCCAGTGAGCTGCCTAACCACTGCGTTCAGAGCCCAGGTCTGAATGAGCTTGGCCTGCAAGCCTGTAACAAATAAACTGCTTTCTAAATAGAGGCATATTCCTCAAAAGAGGTTTTTTACTTAGATAACTAAGACAAATGTTCCACTTACATGTTAATTAAGCTACACAATTCCCACACGCGTTAAAATTACAAAAACACGTGCTTTACAGTGCACACAGCAATAAATCTTCTAATTAAGAAAGACGAGATCACATTTCTCAGAGAAGATGCTTTTACAGAGTTTTAACATCCCTTATACAAGAGAGAATGAGCAGCTGGATATTGAAGCCTGGAGCCAGACCCCAACTTTCCTATACTCCAGAGCTGCTGTGATACAGAACACTAGATGAACTACAGTGATGAGGTGAATTACAGTGACTGGAAATGTCAAATTCTGTGTAATGAACCAATTTGAAGAAGATTTAAAAACATACTTAAGGGAACACCATGCAGAGCAGGCAGCAATACAGTCTTTAGATTTTAATTCAAGTCTCCTGTTCTCCCAAATCTTTCCATCTATAATTTGTTTTAACCAACTATGCCATCAGTTGTGTTGAAAAAAAAATAACTCAAAGGATTTGATTTACCTCTTGTCTGCATTTTCCATACTTATTCTTTTGGAATATCATCCTGCTTTGCAACTCTCCTTTGCTGCTATGACCATTCAACTTCAGTACTGCACCTGGAATCTTGGAACTTTTGTAGCTTCCTGAAATCAATTCTGTAAATTTAACCTTTCTCAAGATTGCACCCTACACATGTAAAATGTGTAATGTGATTTGGGTGGATGGCCTTCAGCTCCACCTCTCTAAGTGACATGTCTGAAAAAATGATGTTAAATGCTTAAGCTCTTAATGTATTTTCAAAGTATCTCTTACTAAACCCTTAACTATCTGCAGTACATGAAATTTCCAGTAGTTCCATTTCCATTTTTCAGAACTTAGCTAGATTTTTGAAAAACTAAATCAGAGCCTGTTATTCCACATACTAACTTCAAAGAACACATTTGCAGAAATAATTGAGAAAAATTTAGATGTTAAAATTCCCTAAGAAACAAATGAAAAATTATTAAATACTTTTTTAAAAAAATAATATAATCAGTTGCTTATTTCCTTTCTACTCTTTATGAGAAAATCTGGGTTTCCTGTCGGGTTTTAGCTTAGGAGGGATTCATATCAGTATTTAAACTGAAATGTGTCTCTGGTTGATAAAGATATTTCATCCTTATATTGTCCTACTGAATAGGCAGTGTGTTGTGTGAGGTGTACCCTTTCTCCATGACAAACATGCTGTGCTGTAATGGCTAACAAGAAAAACTGTAAATGATCTACTTAAGCAAAACCAGCTAATGTATTAAGGAGATGACATGTTCTGATGAATCAAATAATTTTTCCTTCTCTTTCATTTCCCTTTAAAACTTCAAAGTAATCAAATGTTGTTTATGCATAAAATTTAATCCTTTCACCAATCTGTAGTTTGATTGAATTTGCATATGCTATTTCCTACAAGTCAATGTGAAGAGCCTCATGTAATTGAAACCATTTCCCCTTCAGTCCTCCTCTCGTTGCTGTAATATTTTCTATTAGTAGCTCTATTATGCCTAATATCCATAATGTTGGCAGATTAGAATTTTCACTTAATGCAACCTGTATTTATAAACCACTAGGATGAACAAAGAACAAATACAAGAAAGAGGAAACAATAATTACCTGTCTTTGATGCCACACAGATCAATGTGTAAATCACTAAAATTCCCCAGGGAGCCTTGCTGAACTAAAATGAGGTCTTTGGGCTGATTATCAATAAAGATGAGCCTCATACAGCCTTGAAAAGCAGTAATGGGATTTAAACATTGGGAATCGGTGAAATTGTCAGGGCATCCTGTGGGAAAAAGAGAAGATGCAGAGGATAATATTGGAATGTTCACCTCTTTCTGCTCAAAGGTTCATTATTCCAAGTGTTTTCATTCCTTTCTATACATTGTTCTGTGTTACAAATGCTTCAGTAAGGGGAAAAAAAAAAAAAAGACAGAACAGTCACAGGAAAAATCAGAGTATGAGGTTTTCATATGTGCTAAGCAAAATCAAAATGTGGAGGTTTTCAAATTTCTTTAAACTCTACAGTTGATATCAGTTGAAACCCTTTACAAAAAAAAAAAAAAATAAATCTGTGCAAATTGTAAAGACAATATGGGCTAAATTCTGCTGCTGAGGCAATGCACAGAGTAAAAGGGTTAAATCCTGTGGACAGCAAGCAAGAAAGCCATTTGTATCTGAGCTTCTTCTGTGTTTGGCCAGCTCTGAGATCCAAAGGTTCCTGTGCATCCTTGCTTAGTGCTCTATCCAGAAAGTTCACTGAGATAAGTCTCACTATAAGTACTACACAGAAATATGTTAGATAAAATGACAGTTGATGACACTCCCTTTATCTAAATTAATGTTTTCACTCCAAAATGTAGAAGCTATTATTTTTCAACACTATTCCTTCCATTTACAAAATTAAGGCAGATCTACATTCATTTCCATGAGAACACAGTACCTGAATACCTGTAGACCTGAGCCATATGTAAATTAACAGCTGAAGTCTAAAGTCATTGAGCCTGATCAGGACAGTGATATCTACAGGAATATTAATAACACTAATAGTCTTCAGGCCTTTTAACTAGGAAAAAAATACTTGTGGCTCATACAACTATGTAGCTTTTGCATGTTTTGCCAAGCTAGACCTAGGTACCCATTAGCTACCACTACCAGTATTCTGTTGTTACAGCTGTGTTCTGCTTGTTCTATGTCAGGGCTGACCAAAACTCTTTGATCTTTCTACAGTGTTGTATGCACTGCAGGAGGTCTAAAAGTTATTACACGTCAGTTATTACATTTGCCTCTAGCTGCAGAGTGCACCTGAGATGACCTCAGTGGTGAGCACCTGAGGATCTGCGTCATGAAAACCCATCCTGCATCTGCCTGAAACAACCTACCTCCAAAATAGTAGCTGTTCCCAGAGTAGATTCTTGAGACAGTGGTTGCATGGCTAGCAGTGGCAGCATTGTTATCCAGTGTCAGGGTAATGCGATGTCTTCTGGCATTGATGTTAACAGAATGCCAAAGCCCATCATGAAGACTGGTGCCTGGCAAAAAAAAAAAAAAAAAAAGTATGAAGAGTGAAAAAAGTGGTGTAGGAGACAGCTGTGCTCTTCAGAACTCCTTTTCCTTCCAACTTATGACCACAAATGTGCAGGTAACCCCAAAAAAGGAAGAACTCGTGGAAAGCTGAAAAGAAGTCACTACCTCTGGAAACAAACTGATATAGAAGAAAAGACCAAAGAAAGGGAAAGCTTTTGAGAGTATTTGAGGAGGTCATCCCACATTTTAATATAACCTGCCTCTGGTACCTCAGGCATTCATCAAGCTAGCCAGGACCTTCACCTTTCTGGTAGCACAGTATTAACATTTTGTGTGTTTACATCTACTTTCAGTCTGTTGGGAAATGCTTATAGCTCACAGGACTGCACTGGCTTCTTTTGAGCCTCTCGTACTAAACGTATCTGAGACTGCAGAGGATTAGATTCAGTGAGATGGTCATACTTTGTCTCAGTCTCCAATAGGAAACCTGACAAACTCCAATAGTACCAGTAGGATTTGTGTTTCTTAAAATCCTTCAGCACTAAATTAGTGCACAGTCTTACTGATGGTCATACTAAAGTCTTTCTATATTGGAATTCGATGTGGGTCTTGTGAGAGCTGGGATTGTTGCCCTGACCAGGAATTTATGGAGGTACATAAGATATTATAGTACTGGGTAGCCACTTTCTCTTTTAGACACTTGTGCAAAGTGGGAAATAACCTCTCTGTTTCCTTGTTCTGAAAATCAACATTGCATCTCATGGCTCTTGAATTAGCACCAAAGCTACAAAGAAACTCCACATCCTCTATTGTGACAGTATGAAAATCAGTGGGCAAGCTTCTGAGCTCACAAGCAGTGGTGCAGATCAAAAGTAACCTAACTACAGTTCAAAATGTATTACCATCAGGCTGGAGTCACTGAAATCAGGCACAGACAACTAGTATTTACTCCCCTCCCTAATGGAATATTTTTTTGTTAAGGTAACTTTCAGAAGAAACAAATGAGTGCTTAACGACACAAAGAGGTGTGAGAACAGTTCAAAACAAAATAAAAAAAATATTGTGGGTGTTACATATATGAAAAGCCATTTCATTCTGAATTTGAAAATGAGACAATTTCCACAGTAATGGCTGTTAATGCATGCACAATTTCCATAGAATAAGGGTCTGGTTTCACAACAAAAATGGATGATTTTTCACCTAGAACAAGTCCATTTTGAAGTAAAATATGTTCTTGAAGTTTGAAAAGATGTAAAAACAAAATAGGTCTCATTTGGGGCTAAAATAGGTCCATTCTTGTGCAAGCATGAGTTTATTGTCAGTACCTGACATCTGCAGAACATGGCACTGGCAATTTCTGCATATTTTCCATGTGTAAGTAGGCAGTTTAGCAATGCTTTACATAGCACCAAAGGCTGGGCTCAGGTTCATGATTTCAGAACCATACAAAAACAAATACACCAAACTAAATATTGACACTGTCTCAGCTTTGTCAACAATTTCATTAGGACTGCAATAAAGGCTGTAAGCTCAGTTTTCAGCACTCAATTGCAGCAAGCTGAGGCTGTAGCAATCTATGTGAATAAGGGTAGATGCAGAGCTGCCTCATTTTCTATCACAAAGGGGAATGAAACACATACAGAACAGCTCTGCTTTGACAACTCTGTCAGATTTTCTCTCTGCTTCTTTTAATAGACACATCTGTCCTCTTTTAGTATGTACTGGAAATATTTTAATATTATATATTTTTAAACAGCTGCTTTTTTAGAATTTTTTTTTTATTTTTATTTTTTTTTCCTTGCATCTGAGATCCATCAATCTATTACTCATCCACTTTTGGAAACTGGGTATTCAAACTGTGCAGAAAAGTAACTTCCCAGTCTCCCAACCAGCATGGCCACATAGCATCTGAGGATGGGAAACAGAAAGGTCTTCATGTGACCTGACTGAAGAAAATTTACCCTGACTATTTAAGAATACAGAGGTTGAGCTAATTCTCAGGTAGATTGAGCCTGGAGATCTTGCCATGCCAACTTTCCACCCTTAGATCTACCTCAAACAGTACGGGGTGGTTTTACCACTGGAAAACATGGGGAAATTGAATAAATAAATAAATAAATAAATATGATTGGATGCTTCCTTATTTCACCATTCTTTCATCCTGTGGGCTTGGACTTTTTTATTTTAAAGGGAGACAGATGAGAGTAAACAAAAATTAAATACCTTCATTGATTTCCACTGGGTTCTCTGTGTCTTTCTGAATAAGCAGTGTCAATCTCCCACCACGAAGGTAAACCAAGAGAGGTCCTGAATTTTCAGACAATTCAGTGAACAGAAGCAAGCCATCTTTATTCCATGTTCGTAACTGGAAGCTGACTGACAAACCGTCAATTTGAGGAGTGCCAGGGAGTAGCAAGTAGCTTCGGCTGTTGCTGACAAAGGTTATAGGAACAACTTGTGGTTCTGAGCAAGAAAAGGTCACATTCCCCTGCAAATAATAAAAGGCAAATGTAGTCAACATGACAATCTCGGTCATCTCCAAACGTCCATAGTTAAATAAACTCACTGGATTTCTAATGGCCCTCGAGGCTGAAATATGTACTGTTATTCAGATACAAAATTTTGGAACTCATTAGGAAATGTAACTGTCCATTCTAGGAAAACACATCTGACTTCAAAATTTTCCTTTCATCCCAAATGGAGCAGTATCAAAAATCAAAACCTCAGCTCTTAGAAGGAGATAAACATATTTTAAAATCCCATATCAAGACCATGCCTTGGCGCAGAAGGGCTTATTTCCTAGCTAGAACTGACCCATCTCCAAGTGGCCACATGTACTTTGTGTTTTCCAGCACCTTCCATTTCAAGTTCAAGTTTGATGTCAAGAAAATCAATGTCATTTAGAGCTATGTGGTCTTCAGGAACAGACACCAAAGGAGGAGTATATCTGCTTGCACCTTCACATGCTGTGCAATGTAATATAAATGTCCTGCACTCGCTCTGCACTGATGGGACCACAGGTGCATGAAGAAGGCAAGCTGCAACTGAAAAAAAACAAAACATTCTCCAATGCACAGGGATCTTATCAAACAGACTAGATTTTTTTCCAAATACAAGCCAAAATGCAACATTTAATAGCAGTAACTTTTTTTGGCCATGTACACCAATGCTACATATGCTTAAAAGTACAAAGTCCCTCATCAGCTTGAAATCTATATGGGGCAAAACCTGAGGCAAATTTCCTTGACTTGTTTCAAATATTCAACAAATAAGTTGCAGTAGAAGTACTGGTTGTGTTTCTTTTACCCAGAGTGACAAAGCGCTGTGGTACTCCAAATAATAAAAATCCACTTAATAACACAAATAATTAAAAGTAATTATTCTGAAATTATTTCAAGATCAGTAAGGAAACTCAAAGAAAATGTCACTTGAAGCCAGTACTTACAGTGGGATGAAACTATCGTGACATGTCCTGACAAGGGCTTGGTCCCATGGTTTCCATGGGGCATTCTGAGGAATTATTAAAACAGTACATACACAGCAAGTGTGGTAAAATCCAACCACTTCTCAATGCCAAATGTAGTTGATTACCTCTATTATGCAACCCTGAAATCAATGATGCTATTTGCCCAGTAGAACAACACATTTACTCAAGGCAGTCAGCAGAATCTGTACTAGCATGTACCCCTGAAGTTTGTAGAGGAAATAACTCCATCAGTTATTCATCCATTGTGGATTACACAAACCAGGTCACTCAAGCCATGTAATAAAATCTTAACAATATATAAAGCTGGGAAGCCTTTAAGGAGCCCTGTCATTCAAAGCCACTCCAGGAGATTGTTGCAGCTAGCTTGCTTTGAACTAGGCTGCTTTGTAAACTACCAACTGGAATCTGATAAAAGCATTGGAGTAAAAGGCATTCTCCATGGTACTGCTTCTCATCAGAGCTGGTATCTCACTTTAACAGGATAATTATAACAAAGAGCCCTTGATGGATGTGAAGGAAGTTGCACCGTGCTTGGGGAATTCCTCTCTCAAAGCTCAGAAACTTGATGGAACTGTTCCCTATCACTTTCAAATGTCTTTCTAGTCTTTATTTTAAAATGGAAAATAAATATAGTGCCAGAAATAGACTGAGTTATCACTGGATGATGGATATCTATCTGTATCAAGCTATTCACATATTCCCTGCCCTGTTAGCTGTAGAATGTGACATACTAGATTTAGCAATGACAAAAGGTATCCATGGGCATATCATGTTAGAATGAGTTCTAAAATATAATCCAAAGCTTATCCAAACTCACCTGAACATTAGTCAGATGGGAAGTAGGACAGAAGTTAGGTCTCAGCCTTTAAAATCTTTCCACTACCTGCTGCATTTTACAGCAATAGGGGATGAAAGACGCTTGCCTTTTTTTTTTTTTTTTTTTTTTTTTTTGTGTGTTTTACTTCTATCTCCATTTTCAATAAAATCATGACAAATTACAGAAAACAAAGTCAATCAACTGCAGCAACATAAATATGTTTAACTTTACCTTTTTTAATTAACTTTTTACTTAACTTTAACTTATGTTTCACTCTGTTAACAGAGTTTTTTAAAGGTTTAGACATTTAAAATGCCAGTTACAAAATTTTTTTTGGAATTTCAGACATTTACAGGGACTGAAGTAACCACACAAATTAGTAAGACATTTATAGATCTTATATATATGTAATGTTGGAACTTGGAGGAAAGTTCTAAACCATATGAGTCTGTACTCAAGTATCTAATTTGCTTCACTGATACTGGGAGGCTGCAACAAATTGCAAGACTGTAGTGGGGAGGATTTGCAACATTTGGATATCCCTTTGGTCTCACATCTCTGTAGACTTTACCTACCTGCAGAACAAGCTGTGCCTAAACTGACTTAATGGAGAAGGTGAATGCAAAGATGAAAAAACATGTTTGTGAAGCATAACAAACTTTCAGGAGACCTTAAAATAAGCTAGTAAATACCTTGTGTAGCCAATATGCTTTCCTCTGTTTGCAGTAGTACCCTAGAAAAGTAACCTTAATGCATAGGTATGGACCCAAATATAAGGTCAAATTTCTGTTTATTTTTGATATTAGGTTTTCACCACCTGCAAAAAGTGCTAAACTCACGGATTACCATGACCTCTTGAAAAACTCCACAAAACTCTAGTCATTCACACTAGTCAGTAATTCATGCCACATAGGATCCATACAGACGTCAGAAGCAGCAAAGAGCGATGACTGAACCCCTGACCAAAGCTGGGACATATGCATAGAATCTACACAACTTTTCTTGTGCTTAACCTAGTGAGACTTTAAGCTCTGTAGCCTCTGCATTGAATACACTGAAGCAGAGCAGGACCTGACACAAGAACAAGCAGGTGGAAATGCATAAAAGCAGTGCTGCAATGTTCTGTGTACATGGGATTAAAGGTACATTTAGGGGACAGAAAAGAGGCACGTTTGCCTTTCAGGGAGGTTCTTTTAACAAGGTATTTTTGTTATTCCAGAATTGAGAACTCCATGATGTATAAGCTAAACTAATTTTAGTCAGAGCTAAAAAAGTAGCCAGAACATTTGGGGGGGAGGGGGGGCAGAACCTCAAGTAAAATAAACCAGTTGATGCCATAGGAACTTCTATCAGTTCAACTGACTCATTCATATGGGGAATACCTTCTTAAAGCAACATTCTAGAGCAAAACCAGATGATACAGTTAATACACACCAAGAGTCACTGCTGACATTCTTCACTGACCAATACTGTCTACCTTCCTAGAGACAATAACATGAAAATTTGAACAAAAAGTGCACAATGTTTCAATGTTTACTTTGAAAAATGTTTGCCCACTGAAGTGGGATAGGTTCCCATTGCAAACAAAACAAAACAAAACAAAACAAAACAAACAAAAACAAAAACAAACAAACAAACAAACAAACCCCCAGACAGACCTGTTAAATATGCACTAAATGTTATTCTTAAACAAATTATTCCACCAAGTCTGTCAGGAAACTAAACAGCTTCCCCTAAACCTGCATCTGATCAGTAGCATTTTGCTTTAATTGGCAGCAGTTCCAGAACTCCCCAGGGTATGTGCAAGACTTCTGGCAGACGATTGGTTTTCTAATTGAACCTAGTTTAACTGAAAAGTAAAAGCTCATTGGTGAGGAAATGGGATAAGAAGAGTCTAATCTCAAGAGAAAATAATGGAGATACTCAGGTCTATCCAGCTGCTGGAAACTACACTTATCATGTGGCATTTGAGAAATCCATTGAATACATCATCTCCAGGCTGATTAACCACTCCTCTAATAGGTAATCTTTCCAAAGAGTTCTTACAGTTTTTACAAACTAAATCTTCTGAACCTATAAATGCAATGGAGACATTTGCAACTTTTTCACTGGCTGCCATGACACTTAGCTCAAGACAAGAGTGGAAGCACCCCAGATTTCTGCAGGCAGAAGAAAATTGCAGAGATGGTTCTTTTTCAAGTACGATATTGAATCATCAGGTAGGGTGGTGACAGCATTTTAAGGAAGAATCAGAGCCTTTCCTCTTAAAAAGAGAATGGAAAAATACAGTTGCTAAGTGATGAGGATAAAAGTGGACTATAGAAGAATCCCTCAACCATAAGCCTCATCCAAAAAATGACTGGAGTGTTTCCAATGACTTCTGCAGGACTTTCATAAAACCTATATAACTTTAATGAACCATTTTAGTCTTTTCTGGTCTTTCTTCATGTAGTATTATGTACTGTTGAATGAAGAGAGACTGCCACAACACCACAGTCAAGGCAGTTGGTGACAAGTTTCTTATACATCCCCCTTGCTCTCACAGAATACTAATCAAAAGTAGTATGTACTTGGGAAATTATTCAAACTGACAGTTGAACTGAAATCATCAACATTTATCCAACCAAAGGACTGAGGCCAAAATCACAGCTTGAACAGGAAGAATGATAAATGAGTATTTCTGAGCTCTCATTCTACCTGTGGGTTAGAGCATCAAATGGGTACTTACTTACCTCATTAATCACTCTATGGATACTATCCAATAAAAAGGATATCTTGTTTTCTGCAGAGGATTAGAGAGGAAGATTTCTATGATAGGTAAGGGGACTAAAATCCCAGACCTGGCTGAGATACAAATGTGGACAAACTGGCAAGAATATTTCCAGCTTGGAAACTGAAGGACTTTTTCTAGCTGTGAAGAGACTGAGGTTGCAGATGAATTTGCAAAGAGATGAACAGAGGTAAAAGGTGACCTCTGGTGCAGTTTTAAAAGGATAAGATGAAAGACTGTCATTCAGCTCTGAGCAACTGGATTTTAAGGCTGGGGGAGGTGCCTTCAAATCCTGTTTTTAAATTCACTATCTCAATCAGAACAGATGTCAGGAGACCCACACAGATTTCAAGTGTTTCTCAAATCAAGGCATTGCTACACTGGATGAAAAACAAAATCCAAGTAAAATAACAGCTCCAGCCTTCTGAAATACTGGTGCAAGCAGTCTTCAAACAGGATGTGGGAGCACCAAGACACATGGTGTTACCTGCGTTAGGACTAGTCTGCTGAAGGAGAAACTAGTATGAGCTGGGCTCATACTTTAAGAGAAGTTCCTATACTGACGCTGGTTTCTCTGGGCAAAATTTGATGACGGAAATCTGAAAGCTTTCCTGACCCAAGTTTCATTGAAACTGACATATGCTTACAGTAATCACCCCTGTGATAGATAACTGCCCTATATTCACTCATTCTAGGTATCATGTGTGTCAATAAAATGCCAAATATTTATCACATTGACTTAAGTTGTTTACATTGAGATAATGTTCCTATGTGGAAAAAGTAGCATTTGATAAAAAAGGAAAGCTTTGAAAATATTGATAGATTTTGACTGTGGCAAAATCAGGAATGAGATGCTTGGCTAGATATTTCTGCCTGTTCTTTATCTCATATTCCTAAGCTGACTATGTCACTGGCCAGAAGTCGAACAAAGGATTTCACCATCTTTATGTCTTTAGCAACTGTACATTAATGTTTCGTTATATGGTATAATAGTTAGGAGTTGGTGACAAAAGATGGGAGCAAATATAAAGCTAATTTGGGAAAATTATACATCATTTCCCTCAGAGAGATGGGAAAAGGAAAAGAGTGCAAGAGGTTTTGACCCTGGCTGGACACCAGGTGCCTACCAAGCTGCTCCATCACTCCCCTCAGCAGGACAGGGCGGGGAGAAAATAACATAGAAAGAAAGCAGTCAAGATAAAGACATTTTAATAAAGCAGAAACAAAGGTCACATGCAGAAAAAAAAGGAAAGGGAAATATTTATTTTCTATTTCCTTCCCAGAGAAGCAGCGTCACTGCTCCCACCTTAATTTTTATTTCTGAGCAGATGGCATATCGTGTGGAATACCCTTTTGGCCTTTTTGAGTCAGCTCTCCTGGCTACGGCCCCTCCCGAGATCCTGTGCATCCCCAGTCCACTGGTGAGAAGGGAATGTCGGAGAGACAGTCTTGATGCTGTGTGAGCACTACTCAGCAGCAGCCAAAACACTGGTGCATTATCAACACCTTGCTACCAATACAACACACGGCACCATGAGGGCTGCTGTGGGGAAAATTAACTCCATCTCAACCAGACCAAATACACCTTCCTTTGAACTTCAGGAATGAAACCAACCCTTCAAATTCACCTTACCAGAAATTAATAACATAGCTGTCTTGGATCAAACTGGCCAACTAGCACAATTAAAGCCCAATTTTTATTCCAATTCAAGGTAAACTGATCTACAGCTCACTAGGTTTTATTACTTATAAAATGACCTAGCAGCTTAGAAAACAAACTTTTTTTTTTTTTTAAAAAAAAATAATTCTTATTGTTATCATGAAAACAGAGCCACATCTACCTTAAAGTAGAAAAATGCATAAAAAACAACTCTTATTAGTTTTTTTTAATGGATCAGTTTTCTTTATTAGATTTTCCTCTTTTCAATTCCAATCACCTGTGTACCATAGCACAGCACCAACCTAAATGCTTGGTATGAACTACACACATGCCAGACACTTGACTCTGGTGGGGTCAGCTTGCCTCTTTCTGCTATGCCAAGCCACTGAGTACCAAGAAGTTCACAAGGACGTAGCAACTGGAATAAGACCTTAAAAAATAAAATAGAAATTTAAGCCTTGGCTTAACAGCAAATTAGATTCTCCCCCATATTCTTTATCCCCTGCTAACTCCTATGACAATAATTAGTCATCTCTTGCTCTTCTACAGGAACTAACAGCCTTATCATCTCCCACCTTGAAACATCCTCCTCTGCTCAGCATGTACTAACGGCCCTATTCACTCAATTTGACTACCCAGATAATGCAATAAATTAAACTCTGAACAATTGTTTCTAACCTGCAATTTGTTGAAGGCTGATGAATCTGAAAAAGACCTTGTTTGCTCAAAAATGCATCTTTTTTTTCTGCATATGTCAACAAGTCTTATAAAAAAAACATGACCTTTCTCTCCAGAAGACTTGCTTCAGTTGTAGTCATCACAACTATCAATATCCTAATTTCAATAAGAGTTTACTATTGCAGTTACACACTGGATTAAATATTTACAGACTAAAAGTCCCTACAATTATAGAGAAAGGCAGATGAAATCAATGGGGAAACTGTCATTTAAACAGACTTTATTTCAACACCTTGATTGAGGTGACAACTTCTTTCAAAACAATCCTTTTATATAATTCAGCAACAATAAAATGAGACCTTAAAAAGAGTACTGTTTATATAGACACACTTACTATTCCACAATGGAGGTAAGATGTGAAGGAGGCTCATCTGAAGACCCAGAGAGTAGACAGTAAGATAGAAGAAACTATAAAAAGCTATTTTTTTATAGTATAAGAACTGAATATTTCTGGAATCTGAATTCACCTGCCTTATCTAACAGAAAATTAATTTCTTTCTTGAATGTGTATGTGACTCATGTTTTTGTTGAATACTTGCATACAACTTCTTTTTTATTTTTAAATAAATTCAACATAGTCCTATAGGAAGTTGTAAAAAATGTCGTTAAATAGATACAACATTTTTTATTTATGATTTCTATAGTTTCATTGGAATGAAAAATTAATTAAAAATAATAATAAACCCAATAATAATTAAAAAGATCTAATTAACTCCTGGTTCTCCAAACACTAGCAGAGGTCTTCACAAATCACCAGCCTGATATTCACAGTATATCAATGCTTGCAATAGCACTTTGGTAGAACAAGATGTATGTAGACAAATAAATTCTTCTCAAGATGAAGTTATCTCAAGTCAGCTTAATAAAATAGTATGTTTGGATCCTCTATAAAGGGAATGAATTATTATTTTATATTCTTCTGTCACTAGGTATCTTTCCTTACTTTTTGCTGCTGGCAATAGGTTATTTCTCTGAGGCACTACAGTGATGCATTGACATGCCACCACATTCCTTGCTGTGCCGAATTGTCACTCCCAGATTCACTGTGGCAGGCTGATGCAGGAATTTGAGCATATCTGAGGGCTGATGACTCCTGCCTTACAAATAGCCGGCACTCTAGTCAATGCAGGGCTTGCTCTGCAAAATAGAAACACAACTCCAATTCCTATTAGCCAAAGGTAATGGAAAGGAAAAGGGGATATGGTTTTCCTCAGTTTCAATGAGTACGCTGGGTGGAAGACTCAGAAGATCAAACACAGCATCTTTTCAAGACCCCTTCATTTCTTTTCTTCAGCTAGACAGGTTCCACAGCCAGGATGCTATAGCTATTTTTCCCTTTACTCTCTGAGCCAGATGTATTTAGCAAATTTTAATGGATTTCTCTTCACAGAACTTGTCTCATCCCCTCCTGCAACTACATACATTCATGCACAAAATCCTTCAAGGAGGACTTCTCTATCCCAGATATCAACAGGGAAAGGATCCTTCCGTGAAGGACAATTCTGCTGCTGCTTCCTGTAAATGTGGCTCCTAGTAGTGTATTTTCTTGCTCCTAACAAGCTGCCCAAGAAGAGTAACTGCTGTACAGTTTCTCATAATTGGCAGTCTGCACTTCTTTTGTGCTGAGAAGGCAGCTTGTAAATAGGGCAGATCTTTAGATTATTGTTTTAAAGCATTTTCTGAGGTTTCCCAAGGGTCCAGACCTACTACCATGACAGTGATAATTACAGAAAATTGTCTTCTCATAGACTCTTGCAATTAAAATCAGTAATCACTTCAGAGAGCAAGTAAAAGATCCCCTATCTTTTCTTCACACTCAATGACCTAGTAGAGGGAAAAAACAAAAATACACACAATATGCCATCAGGGACAGAAGAAACCCCGGAGAGAAAACAGACAGCCTGTCCAAAAATATAGGGCTACCACTTAGAGAGGTTAAGTATCAAGCAATATGAAAATGGAATTCTGAAGGCAAGTTCCAGTTCAAAGGGACAGGCTGCCTTGTTATCTTGAGATGTCTTCTCAAGGGTGTTTATTGCAAGTCTGACAACTACAAATGAGTTACAGAAAAGAACAGGTGGAAGGATAATCGTAACCCACCACCCAAGAGTACAATCCATACTACAGTACTCCATTATTGACAACCTGTAGTTTCTTCTTCTGACTTAAAACGCAGCTGATTTGGGACCATTAATTATTTGGATAAGGAACTACTTCATAAGAGGAAATCTATACCTCCAAAGCTGACGTATCTTTCTTTTGCTTGTGTGAAAGATGTCAACAGTGAAAAAAAAAACAAAAAAACAAAGTTTATCTGTATGAAAACCCACAAGTTTGGCTCACTGAAGGTGTCAGCATTCACAAAGGCACAGAGAATGAAGCAGAGACAGAATGTCGAAATCTGCCTCCCTTTTGGAGGCAAAATCTAGTGTGTCTGGGCATTAGTGGCTTTCCAATCCCAAACTGGCCACTTTGTCCTCAAATACCTTTTGTTAGTCTCTAAAATACCTTTGTGTCCTAACAATGCAGAAACATCTGTGGTGATGTCCAGCTTGTAGGGAATGCAAACTAGTACACAATATCTTGGAAGGAGTGATTCCAAGTGGTTATTCTGTGCTGTTCCTTTCATTGTATTTCCACTCCAGACACTCTTAGCAACTACGAAGACATGAAGCAGAGAAGCTTGCAGCTCCCTGAGGATATGAATTGTTTAAAAACCTCAACGAACTTTGAGTAAAAGCATCTAGTGCAGAGGAAGTCTGGCAGGCAAAAGAGTACATTTAGAAAGAAGAAGTTATTTTAGTTTGAGTAAGTAAACTGCTAAGGAGTGGGGAAAAGCAGGAAGATGGAAGAGAGATCAGCCTCTGAAAGCTGGAAGGACCTAAGAGTTGCTAGAGGACATAAACAGCTGTGATGGAAAGCATGCTGGAAAACAAGACTTTCAGGGGCTCTTTCCTACAGAAGTACATGCAGCAGATTATTATGAGGCGTTGTAAATGTGGCAACTTTTCCACACTCTTTACATACCCAAATGTCAGAGACACAGGACATAGCATCTTATAAATCTTGCAAAACGCAGTACAGCAGCCAGCCTTTGAAAACTATTGCATTAAAATCATTATTTCTGTGAGGGAGACCAAAAGAAAGGGGCTCATCCCTGCTACTTTAAATTGATGAGAGAAGCAGGATTCTTAAACCTTCAATCTAGCATTGGCTGAATCAAGTACTGTGATAACCGAGTTTCATTGCTTGGAGCCCTTTTCCACCCAGACAATACCTTCCCTGTTTAGGAAAGCCTTCCCACTACCCAGTTGGCAAAACAAACAGCTGTTTAATGACCTAAGAAGCAGACCAGGATTCTTTGCTCCCCTTAGAAAGTAAGCTGAGGGGAAGAGCAATTTAACACAGCTCATAAGATTTGTGCCTTAGAGTCCTGAGTCAGAGCAATCAAACTTGAGGTTATTAAAGTGAAGTCTCTCAGTCCCAGGCTAAGGGAGCATCCTGGAGGCAGTCTTGACTGCCAACAACACAGCACAGGACTTCTCATCCATCACCTTCCCCTTTTCCATTTCCCTGTATATTCACCCTCAGTCTAGGCAGAGAAAGTCAGGAAAGGAAGAATGTCTTGAGGTCTTCTGGCTTGCTTTGTTGTAGCTTCACTCTGTTTATATACATTACTACAAACTAGAAAATGCCGTGAGAGCCAGAAGCAGCTTCACTTCCATGTTTTCCAAAACCACAGTATTAGCCACAAGGCATATATTAAAGCATGATGCACGAGTGAGGCATATGCTAAAAGAGCTGAATTATTTACTTTGTCAAGGCTGCATAGGAGTGTATTGATCCCTTTACTTACAGAGCAAATTGTTCTTTATTTTGGTTGTGATATATTTAAATATAGCTCTAATTTTGGACATCAGCAGTTGTGAAGTTAAGTTTATGTTTTACGTTAGCAGGCTGGATAAAAGCATAGTTCCATTTGTTTTACCCTTACCATTCCATATTTAGAGATACTAGTACCACATCAATGGTTCCCAGAACTGCCAACACACCCAGTATATGAAGCAGCACAAAGGAAAATGTTTTTCGTAAAAAAATAAATATTTATTCTTCTCTATAACACCAACTCAAACAGCAGAATAAAATTCTGTTGCTACTGTTTTCCATAACAGTGATGGAGAATGGTTCAGAAAATAAGTTTTTATCTGAGTTAACCAGAAAAAATTACCTGTTTTTTTGATGACCTTTATCATGCCATCAAAAAGACATGTTTTAATCATGGAAAAGGAACTACAAATTTTATTCAAATTCTAATACACCTGGAAAGTCAGAGAAATACATTATTTCCACATGTGTCTTTCATCTCATCACAGCAGTCAGCACTGGCTGGTGTTAGCTTCAGCATTATTATTTTAACAAGCTAATTATGCTCATATCTATCTAAATGTGAACTCCACTCTTTCAGTGCAGCTGACAGTACCAACAGCATGGAAGCAAAGAAACCAAGGATATATACTTGTCTCTTACCACAGTATAGATCTGAGGTTTGCGCCTTTTTGCCAGGTCAATTATATTGACTCCGTTGTAATAAAGGTTCTCAATGCATCCATGGAAATTTTTCCTCTGAAAGGTTCCTGGTTTCCCTGGGACAGGTATCCCTCCGAAACTGAGCTTTTAGAAAGAATAAGAACAATATTTAGTTATCATCTTAAAAGCAGAGAGGTAGAGCACTACTCCATGCAGCCAGCTGGGATACTCTCTATGAACCAAGTCACGTCAACAGCATCAGCTCAGAGCACAAAGCAGGGCCTGGCTGCCCCACAGGGGAGTTGCAGCCCACATAGAATGACAGATCTTGGGGAGATGCTGCTGCTGCAGACAGCTCACTAATTTGGACCAACATAGTACTGCCAGCCCCCCACCCAGGAACATCCAACAAGGAAGGTAATGTTCAGATGGTCTCCAGCCCACAACCTTCACTCTCCTGGAGGCTGCAGCCCAGCAGCAGATCACTGCAGCCAGGAACCACTGAGCAACGGGGGAATAAACTCTTCCTGCCCACAGAGCACTTGGGTTACCTGCTAGGGGGAGTCACCCTGTTCCATCAACCATGTACTGAACAATTCTGGTTTCAGCCAGTGGAGGGTAGTATCACACACACAAACTACCCCATTTGCACCTTCCACTCGTTTTCCCTAAACTTCACTGTGGTTTGGTCTTTACAATACTTACATGTGATATTTAGGACTGAGAAGTGTAATGGAGAAGATCTGCAAGTTACACATTTAAACACAATTTCTGTTGTGCTATTGTCTAAGTACTGGAAAACGTTAGTGTGCAGAATACAACTCATCAACTAACTTGAGGGCTGAAAGCCCTGGGAGGACAATGAGCCTTGGAAAATAAAGCTTCTAAACTCCTTGGAGCATAATTACTTTAAATTCCTAACAAAGAAATAAATAAAATAAATAAGCAACCAAACATCCAACCACCCACCAACAGTAACAAAAAAACCAAACCCAAACCACCAAAAACAACCTCACCAAATACAAACTGAAACAAATCCAGACAAACCGCACAACCCAAAAAACTTCTGATGATCCTATTTTCAAATCCAGATGATACAGTTAATTTCCAATCAGCTCCACTGGCCTTTTTGGCAAAGTTACTGGTGGTACTGCCGGGTTCCCACTCGTTTTTCCCACTGCAGTTAGCAGTATCGCGACATAACGCAGGGAGGGATCCCGCAGCCACAACACTTCCCCGTGGTTCCAGCGCAGCAGGAGCTGTGCTGAGTCCCGCTGCATCCACCGCAGTGAGGGTGTGCGCTGCTGCGCGCCACTGCCGACACGCTGAGGGCTGCTGCAACCTGGGCAGCCTTCTTCCTCTGTTGTGACTCCTAACGGCTTGCCTCAGCTCATTATTACAAAAATAAAAGGAAATCCGAGGATTATTTTTCCTCCCACTCCACCTAACAAGCTGGGATATATAAACAAATGAAACCTCCCTGGATAACCTTAAAAACACTTCTTTGAAAACAAGTCCTTAATGAACTTGAACCCCAGTTGTATTAATTGATCACTTCAGAGAAATAAAGAGTGAACAGGCTGCTACTTTACGTCACTTGCAGGTTTGTTATTGGCATGAAGGCTGATGTGGTAGCAATGTTGTTTTCCAGTGAGAATCATTAGTTTTTCCTTAAAATACCAGACTTTCCTTCTTTCATGTTCTGTTCTTTAAGCCTCCTGCTTAGGGACTTTGTACTGGGTTTCAAAACCATGATAAAAATCAGTATCAATTATACCACTATATTATTAAGAAAACAGTTTCCTTTGTGATTGATAATAATTTTAATTACCAAACTAATGGTTTTATTACCCTCAGTAAGGCCTTTAATCCCTAAAGTGTGCTGAGATAAACTTTCAGTAGACTGTACTGCAGTAATGTTTGACTGAAAGATTGCCTCAGTGCAAATGGAAAGAAAACACATCGTGTGAATAACTAAGTACCAGGGGCCAGGACTGAGTCCCACAGAGGTCAGTGCTGAAGATCTTCTCCACTACACTCCCTGTTTTGGAATATCTGGCAAAATGTTCCGTAAACTACACTAGAGCTTGAGTTCTCCTTAATTAGCATCAACCTTGTAACAGGAAGCAAGGAATTTTATTACTTTGAAATTAGGAAAGCTGATGACTCAGTTTTTTGACTTTTCTCAACTCTATCTTAAAAGTAGTTACAGCTTTGGCCCTTTCTAGTTCAGCCTGAAGAATTTCTAGAATCTCAGCTCTCAAATGTGCCGTCCCTGCTAAATGTGATTTGGAAGAGAAGTGTCAGGGCAAAGGTACCACTCTGTCCACTGTACTTTGGGAAATGCAAAGAAGGGAATTTCAGCTGGAACACAAGAGAAGCAGAGAGCAGGCACCTGCCACTGCCAAGCTGTCTGCTTCTGTCCCTTGGGTGTGCTGAGAATTGATCCTTTCCAGAGAAATTAATCCAAAGTGCAAAGGGGAAACTTGTGATCTCTTAAGCAATGAACCATGCCAGCTCAACATATCCAGACAGGGTGATGGCTCTGACTGTGCAAGCGTGACCCCGTGCCTTGTGGGCTAGCAGGACTCGGTAGACAAACACATGGGAATAAAAATGAACATAAGTAATTTGCACACAGGTATGCATTGATGGGGGGAACAGATGAGGAGTTGCCTTGCATATAGATATAAAAGGGTTTTTTAAGGTATTTTTTGCCAACTATCGGCCATAAGCATTGAACTGCTGGAGTGATGCAAACTGCACTCTGCCACGCCTTAGTCTTATCACAGGGGAGCACACCAGTCTTGGTTTTTATGGGCAGGCAGTATGTCTCCTCTACTCAATCCTTCTTTGGCTGAGCTGCTCTGGTTCCCTAGACAGGATCCCAGTTCTGAAGGGACCTGGGTCAGAATTAGTTGTCTTGACAGTCATGCTCAGGGTCTTCCATTCCTAGTGGGAAGACAATGCTCATCTCTATGTGAAGAGTTCTAATTTGAGCAAGTGATAAAGGCAGAACTCAGAGCTGGCATCCCCATGGTCACATCAGTCAGATCCAGGGATGATGCAGAATAGTCTTATTAAAATCCTAGTGGAGATGGTGACAGAGCACCTCTCTACACATAAGTACAGTTGTTCCCTGAAGACTTTACTAGAACACAGACTATACTTTTTAGTTTTGTTTAAAGTCTGCCGTACTTTGAAGTGTAAGCATAGCCCAATGCATATTTGTCCAGAGACTGACCATTTTCTAAGACTGTCATCTGTAATGTTGCTTAAAATCTATGTTTGTTAACTATGAAAGGAGTGCTCTGAGAAGGAAATATTAAATAAAGAAAAGATCTTTGCTGGAAACAAACAAACAAACAAACAAACAGCTCGTAGGGTGGTTGTTTTCTATCACATAAATTTTATACCAATTCAGCTTCATCTCCCAGGCTATAACTTAAAGGGCTTCACGCACCTCATAATCAATATCCAAGTGATCTGAATCCCCCTTTGTTCGGAAATGCTGGGTGTGCTTGTCCACTGTGAAGTTCACTTGCTTGTTGAAGCGCTCTATGAGAACCGAGTGCCAGTGCTGGTCATCCAGGAGGCTGCCCAGGGTGACGGATGTGTGGCTATTACTGAAGTGCAGGTTGGAGTCCCCTGGAGGGACAGAAAAAGGCAGAAGACAGCAGAGTTACCTCCAGGCCCTTGACTGAAGAATGGGGACTGAAGTGAATCACAGGGCAATGCTCTTAGATGCAAACTGGAAATCTGCCCATCAGAAAGACTCTTGTCAAAGCTTGTCTTACATTCTTTGGACATCTTGTTCATATATGTGTGTCTCTGAATATGCACACACACGCACACATTTTTCCTCTCTGAAATTCTTGTGGTAAACCAGGTTTTCCCAGTGCTGCACCCACACACTGTAGCACACAGGGGATCCTCACTCTGCCTATGCCATTGGCTCTGCTATAGGTTTGAGGCCATGATGTTTCAAGAGCTCTCTTCAGGTTGCACCAAATCTCCTGTCTATACATATTAACAGGCCACTCCTGACAGTACAGTTTCAAATATGTGCTTTTTGTACTTGAAAAAAAAAAAAAAAAATCCACCTGTCTATTTACAGAGAAAAAAAGCCACGTCAATGAAGCAACGTCAATGCAAGTGTTCTGTTTAGCTCAAAAAGATTCTTAAACCTGGCCTAGATCTCCAAAAAGCTAGGTCAAGAGTCATAAAAATATTTAGGCCCTAACTATGGTGATTTCAAGGACTCCTCTGTCTCCCAGCTGGCTACATGTTTCCACGCTTCTGAGTCTCTCATTTAAAGGGACTGTGTCTCCTTTATTTTCCCATCAAAATGGAGAGAACATGTGCTCCAAAACTGTCAGGCAAGTTGCAAACAGAATCCAAAGCAGACATCAAACTCTTGCCCATGACATATGAATGCACATAGAGGATAGAAATGGCAAAAAAATCCCTGTGCATTTGGGGTTACTGATGAAGGGAGAAAACCTTTTATCTCAGATTATGTATCCACAACAGCATGTCCTCTGGAAAAAGAACCATAATATATGTAACTATATTATATTCTTAGACTAGTATGAGACATTTGTAAGAGGAGGATAAATACAATGGAGTCAAAGAATCCCACATTTGAAGGCTTGTGACGTAGTTACTTGGTTCAAGTAACATTCAAATACCAAATCAGAACAATGCTGCAATATGATTTCTACTCTTTGATGAGCTAACTAAATAAAGAGCTACATCTCCCATTTTCACTAAAAACAGCCTTGGCAGTCTAAGCATCATGCACATGAACTGCAAATGGCTCAGACTAATTAATTAAAGTTATTGAGAGTCACAGTGAAAAACTTAGACTTTAATTCCCTCCCCTCCTTGCCCACACCCTCATGGTTTACAGAGGCAAGGGCTTGTTTCAGCTTTCTATCTGGATGGGCCACTGAGGCTTTCAGACCAATTTCAATACTCAAACATGGCAAACAAAGCTTCTGTGCTGCCCAAAGTACAGCAGTGCAGGTATGGAAACTGCTTCCCAACTCAAACCCCTCAGTCTGAGAAACCTGAGTCCACAGGGACTTCTGAGGCCAGTACCATGGGTCACCCACAGATGAATGTAATGAATATTTTGCAGTATGGCCTGGAGAGGGGATATGATCACTCCTACTACAGTATCTCCTCCTATTATCAACATGTATTCACCAATAAAAAACAAGCATACTTCCGCAGGAAGAAATTCAGCCAGTCTTTCATCCATTCCTCTGATCCAAAATGGTCACACACTGATGGACTTACAGATATTCAATATTCAATTGAAACTATCTCCATAGGCAAAGCAATACCAGTGTGCACAATGTTTTGACCAGAACGTTTTAACTTGATTTCTGTATTGTCAGCTCAGTTCTGATCATAGAACGGAAAAAATAAGACATGAAACAAAACCAAATCTTTTTCTCTCCAAACCAAACTTCCCAGGTATGCTATTCTCACAAATAATGACAATATAAATTTAAAGAAGAAAAAAAAAGGAATGGGAAGAAACAGAACTCTACATATATATGTGTCACTGCTTGAAAGCATCATCAAGCAAAGCTCAAAACTTCAAAAGTAGTCATTGAGCACCTCAGCTTTTGTGGGCACTCGAGCCAAGGTCTCTTCTTGGCTCAGCTATAATATCCTGCATGACATCAGTCAATTCTCTTTTAGTTCCTCTCCCACCTTCTTTGACTAGTATTTAAGCTGTGAGCTGTCTGAGGCACACAGCATGTTTGTTGATCTCAGCTGGAGTTTCTAGATACTGCCTAATATATATAACAGATTTATAAAGGAAACTAAGACAAACCTTGTTGCATTAGTATGGAAACCAGCAATCCTAATTACCCTTACCCAGGTTGATGTGCAAAGAAAGCTTCCCCTTCTGCAGTTCCAAGGTAATGTAGTCTCCACGTTGTCCTTCTCCATGGAATAAGACTCCATCTCCCTGCATGCTCTTAAACTTCAAGGAAACCACATCTTTGAATGTGCTCATAAGCTTCTGATTGAACCTGTAAAGGAGTGAACTTCTGCCATCGAAGTCTGCAATATCTGACTCTGGGAGAAAGAAGATGGAGAGATGAAGAGGAGGGGCAGCATCAGGAGAGCATGTATTTTTTTAAGATCCTTTCAAATGTCAGTTAGAGCCAGGTATTCTCCTAAGCATACATCCACAGGACATATGTGGCATATTCCACCCATTTCCAGTCCCTTCTGTCTGGGGAAAGGGAACACTAGGATAAAGACAGAATTCCTCTGCATTTGTCCTTCTCTTTCACATGCAACTTTTTATAGCAGAACATGTGCCTTCCATTGTATTCAGAGCTCCAGAGCATTCCTCGCCACATTTGCTGTTTGTCTCAAATACACCTAGGATGTTATTCATTACTTTGAATACTTCAGTTCTCACTTCATTTTTTGTACCTTCCTAAGCATCTGTTGAGCTGTTTCTGCATGTCAGCTGTTCCTGCATCCACTTAATAAGCATCATCTTAGCCTCTGAGTGTTGGCTGCTTGTTTGTGATGGGCATTTATCAACTATGTTTCTGCATGCAAATTGACTAGACTGGCAGGAACAGCCAAATACCAATTCAAAAAGCTTTTGAAGGGATTTCATGGGAACTGGGCATCTAAACTGATTATACACCTTCAAAAATCCTATTAGAAACATATTTTCCCCTTCAGCCAGCCTCTAAAACCCAATCACTGTGTTGGGAAACAAGCTTTCAATTCTTCAATTGCAATTACTATTTCATTTGGCAGCAGCAGCCTGCAGTACTCCATTTTATAAAGTGGTATTTTAAGCAAAATGTATATTTAATAAACTTTTTATTTTTTTAAATTATATAACCAGAATATTTCAGGTACTTTAAAATTCTTTTCACTAATACATTGTATTCAAACATGTGATTGACATATGCAAATGCAATTCCAATTTCTATCCAAATGTAATTTAACACAAATTATGGATAAAGTATCTACTTGTAAATAATACATCTGTCAATTAACATTTCCTGTTGTTAAGAAAAATATTAAAAATTAAGAACACCAGATGATGAAAAATCTGAATGAGGGTTTACAAAGCTACATTACTACTCGGATACATGCATAAAGACAAAGTAATCGAGAAGAAAGATAATGCATGGGCTATCTTTGCAAACCACATGTTTTAATGATAATCCAAAGATATCAGTTTTCCATTTTCCTTTAAAAAAATAACTGAAACATCCATATACAAAACAATGAAAACTTCCAGGTCAGCAACTGCACTGCAATTAAAGTTGGTGATTTAAGTAATTTAATATCCCTTAAGAGTTCTATCCATTTGAAAAATAATGGTAGTTCAATTTGGTCCTCTTCAAAAACAGGAATAAATAGGTATTGTGGGGTCTTTTGCCCCCTTTTTGAAACTGGCGAATGTTTAAAGAGGTTTGCAATTAAAAACTATTATAAGCTCAGAAAATAGAAGACCTGACAATGATTTATTACCATGAAAACTACCATCAATAACATTTGCATGTCAGTATGATAAAAAATAAAAGGGACATAGATCTGTTGGAACGAGTCCAGAGGAGAGGCACAAAGTTGATCCAGGGGCTGGAGCATTTCTGCTGTGAGGATAGGCTGAGGGCACTGGGATTGTTCAAGCCTGAAGAAAGGAAGAGTCTGGGAGGATCTCATAACTGCCTTACAATACCTGACAGGAAGCTACAGGAAGGCTGGAGAGGGACTTTTCACAATAGTGTCCAGCAACAGAACAAGGGAAAATGGTTTCTAACTGAAGGAGAGTAGGTTTTGACTGCATCTTAGAAAGAGTTCTTCAGTATGAGGGTGGCAAGGCTCTGGAATAGATTGCCCTTAGGGGCTGTGGATGCCCCCTCCCTGGAGGTCTTCAAGGCCAGGTTAGATGAGGTCTTGAGCAATCTAGTCTAGTTGAGAGGCATCCCGGCCCATGATAGGGAGGTTGGATTTGGTCATCTTCAGGGTCCCTTCCAACCTAAGCCATTCTATGATTCTATGACTCTATGTGTTCCCAGGCTGAAAACTGGAGAAAGTGCAAGAGGAAAAGCTATATCTTAGAAGAAGACCATGAGAGGCAATTGTGCCGCTTCTAAAACGTGGGACTGGTGTCCCAAAACCGGATTCTCCAGCTGGTGTGCAAAGTCCAATCCACACACAGAGACGAGATACCGAGTTCATTGAGCTCCGGTGCAGGACCTGGGCTCACAGGCTAAGGCGGGGAAACTCCCCCACCAGCGACCAGGCAGAGAAATGTCACTCTGGAGAGAGACAGCGAGTTACAAACTATCTCCTGCCCTCCCTTGGTGACACTGTACCTCCTCCTCTTGCATGGCAACAACAAATCCAATGCCTGTGGGTGGTAAAACAGTATCGATCTCGGCTGGCAACAAAGCGTCTCCGTCAGCTCCTTGGGAACAACGTGTCCCCACTCCTTGGCTGGCAACAGGGCAGCCATCACCCTTGGTGGGTAGCAAAGGGTCGCCTGCCCTTGGGTGGTAACACTGTACTGTCCGCTCTCCAGTGGCAGCAATGGCTGCGCTGCCTTTGCTTGGTAACAAAGTGTCTCACTCCCAATTTGGGAACAGTATTCCTGGTCCCTTTCTTGGTAACAAGGTATCTGGGGCCCTCAGTTGGTAACATTGTGCCTATGGTCCTGGATTGGCAAATTCACTCGGTGACGGGCTTCTCCCTTCTGCTGACCTCCCACCCCCTGAAGCAATGTCTTCCATGGGGGCACTCCTTCTCCTCTTCCCCTAGGATAACCAGGTAACGATGCTGATGCGAGGGGTTCATCTTCCCCTGACAACCTGTTGCTATCTGTATGGTTAACAATGTGTCCTCTAGTGGAGCCTGCACAGAAATTATTAGCTAGTTAATAATAACCTGATGTCACAGCTAACTGCAGGGAGGTTGAACTAGATGACTTTTAGAGGTTCCTTCCAACCCAAAGCATTCTATGATTCAATGATACTTGGTACAGAAGTTTGATGGTACACTTACAAACCTGTAAGCAGCTCAAAATTTAAATCTCATGTGAAATTTTGTCACTCCAAAGCTGATTCCATTCCAAATCAGAAGACAACTGATTATTTTTGAAAATAAAACTACAAAATAACTAAGCCTTAACAAAAGTCACCGCAGAATAAAGTAAGACCAAATTCTTGTCTGTGATATCAGAATTACAGTATGCTGTCTAACATCATACATGGAACAGCTATGAGTTTAGGAAGTATCAAGAATACAAAATTATTCACATAATCTGCTTTCACTGTTTTTTACTTCTGAACTAGGTGTTAAGAAACAGTTACTTCAGAATTGCCAGTTTCTCTGAATTGATGCCTTGACTGCCAGTTTCTATAAAAGAAATTAAATTAATAGTTTAATTTTTATTAGTTTCCCTTAGCTACATTAAATATTTCAATTTTTTTAAAGTAAATTGCAAGCATATCACAAAAATGGTCTCATTTTAGCACAGGCAGGAATTCAGAAGTATAAAGAAGTTGTAGTCTTTGATTTCCAGTGCATTTTGCAGTTAACGTTTATTTTCCTCCAGTCTCTCAAAACCAAAGATACTGTAAGAGTAAGGGAGCACTGATTTACTGTTGTAAAATAGTGGCCCTTTTCCTTCTTAATATCCAAGCCTTCAAACAGTCTGTATTCAAAATTCAGTCCTTGTTCTTACCTCTCTAAGCCACATTACACACAATTTCTTGAAGAGCTCCATCACTGACCTTAACAGAGTACAACAGAAAGAAAAACCTCTTTCTAAAAAGGTCTTCTTTGCCAATTTTCGCTTGGGAGGACACCAGCCAATAAATAGCCCTGAATGAAATGGGAATATGTCAGATAAATGTTAACTGGCAGCCAAAAGACTTTAGTGACCGTTTGCATGACAACCAAACATTGACTTCCTTTTAAAAATTGAAAGGTACAGCACAGTTGTAACATAGCGACTCCGAAAAACCTGCTTGTTTGCTTAGTGTTTAGTCCATGTATGTCTATAATCCACTTGCAGCAAGAGAACAAGGATCAGAAACGTGTAATTCTCAGAAGACCTGTAGTGATAACAAACTAAACCATGAGTGGTTTCATCCTGCATTGCCCCCTGGTTTACATATGCTCCCTGAAGACAGACTTTACTCAGTCTGGGTACTTTTCTACTCTGTCCTCATCAACAAGGCTACAAAACTCATCACAAGTGAGATGAGGCAAAAGATGCTTCTTTCATGTTATTTTCCTCTGACCAATAGTTCATACAGATGTCTCTGTTGTAAATACATATGCACATCTGCTCAGAAGTGAGGAAGTTCCCATAAAATGGAAATAATTCAACATGCTTTTCTGAAATTCCATAGAGTTTCTGGCCCCAGGAATCCTGGTTACATTATTCCACCTGAATTTCCTTTCCTAACAGATCTAGACATTAAAGTCACTTGGGAGTGGGTGGAAACAGGCTGGTGAAGCTGGATTACTGGGTTAATTCAGCATTAAAACAAAACAAAACAAAGCCATGATGTGACCAGAGGGCTCAGTGTGTAGGACCAGCTATGTTCTATGTTGACAGCAGCCAGGCTGGGAAAAATGTGAGAGCATGGAGCTTGCTTGCACAGCAATCTGCTCCTTGCAGCAGAAAGGCTACATGTTCATTCTGGCAGAAATGGCTCTCTTAGTGATTTTGGAAAAACTAAACACTTACTTGGCAAAGTTATTCCAAAAGACAAAAATATCCTCCAGGAACAGTTGCAATTTGAGATAGGACCTCTTGCTCTTGTACATGCATTGAAGAACAGCAGCTTTAACTTCCTGTAGAAGGGAGGACTGTTTCTCATCCAAACAGTTGTCTCTTCTGGTCAGTTGTAATTTACTGGCTTAAATGAGTCTGAAGAGATTTGACTTCTCTCTCCACATCCTTGCCAGCCATGAAATCCAGGGGATGAATGTGGATGAGCACCTCAGACACAACTGTTCTGCTATGCAGCTTTATCCCTATCACAAATCTATGTCTGCCTCTTGGTAAGCAATTGTTTGGGTATTTATCTTACATAGCTAGCTACAAATACTTCTGGTCAATGTCCATCAGACATTAAGTTGCTCTCTGCAATGCATTCTTTTCTATCTCACAGGAAAACAAAGGAACAGATAGAGGAAAGTAGGAGAGAAAGGAGAAAGAAAAAAACAAAACAAAACAAAACAACAACAACAACAAAAAAGACAACGAGAGAGCAAAAAGATCCATAAAAATATCATTTAATCAAAAAGCACAATATCAGAGCATATTCCCTGAAGCAATGACAACAAAAGATGAGAAATCAGAGTCCTGAACTGCAAAGGAGAAGTGGGCTCTCAGAAGCAGAAGATACCCTCTCTCACTCCCTATCACTGTTTCTCCTGTGGTTTCCCAGCCTGCTAACCGTGCATACACGTGATTCTGCTGATGCATTTTGTGCTGTTAACCAGTTATAGAATACAATCAGCATCTTAAATGCAGCTATAAATCTTATCCTATAAAAGCAATTGTGTCAGCAGATTTTTTTTTTCTACGCTAAGCTAACAAGACTTTTCCCAAGTATAAAGATATACCCACTGCCCCCAGCATCAAAAGCAATTGGTTTGCCATTTGTCTGAACACATCCTCTGTTGCAGCTCAGGTTACCTTTTACAATCACACTGCTTCTGGAGCCACTGCTGCAAAGGGACAGTGAGAGCTTTCACATACCCCTGCATAGATATTTCTGTTTAACTCATAAATCCTTTTCTGAACAGGAAACATCAACATATGTTTTCAGATCAAGATCATCACTTTCACATTTCAGTACCTGTTTTGAGGATGTGAGACGGAATCATCACAGAAACTTAAAATAAATGTAATTGATTTTCTTTTAAACACATACTTTCTGTGTAAGAAAGTAAACAATAGTTAGCATGTGCCTTCTATGAATTCCAGGTCGTTTGACAGCCCTGGAGTGCTTTTTTGCACAAGAACTTAGATCTGTATGGGATAGGGTCAAGCACCCTTACATGTTCAAAAAGAGTTTTTCTGCCAGAAACATGGTTTTATATTTCAAGGAAACAAACATCAACCAGCAGCCAATTAGAAGCCGAAAAGAAAAAAGGGGAAAAAAATAAAATTAAAAAAAAAAAAAAGAGAAGGC
Organism: Merops nubicus; assembly: GCF_000691845.1. Classification (NCBI taxonomy): domain Eukaryota; kingdom Metazoa; phylum Chordata; class Aves; order Coraciiformes; family Meropidae; genus Merops; species Merops nubicus. The sequence goes on along the minus strand of NW_008591564.1, from coordinate 13,331 downwards.
TCTCTTGTTTGACAGAAGTTTTTAGGATAAATTCATAGTAGTAAATTTCTTAATTTCTTCCACACATAGCTGTTAATCTCTAAAATGATTCTTCAGTATCTTTTGTTAGTGTGTCCTGGTAGAGTGTTTGGTGGCCTACAAGACCTGATGCCTTCCATATGCCCCTGACCAAGCTGTCATCATCAAAAGCTGCATTTGCAAAAAGTTAGCAAAAGGTTGTGTTCCTGGAACTTCTCGTACGCTGCACAGGACAGTCATACTCGAAAAATGAGAGATCAGAGCCTTGAGCTGGTGCAAGAGTGTTACATTCTCCTAACTTTGCATCACAAAAATGCTTAAGCAGCAGCAAAGCCGCAAACCTCTCCTACAGCTGTCATCTTCTCCTCAGATATGCAAGGTTAAAAAGGAGCTGATGTGCACAGAGATCATCCAAGGCACCACAGGCTATTTTGCACACCCTGGTGTATCACAGTGAGGTGCTCAGCTGCATATTTGGCAGTAGTCCCAGGGTTTTAACAGATGTGCTGCAGCATATGAAATTCAGATGGCCTAAGCTGTCAGTGTATGCAGGTTTCTGTTTCAGCCAGCCAGTGAACATTACCACTCACACAAAAAGTATCTCTCTCCAGTTTGCCCATAAACGAAAACTTTACTTCTACAGTTTTCTGCCCTGGATATCAATAGAAAGCAAATCTATTTTCAGAGCAAGTGCTGCGTTTCTGGGGCAACATTTGTCTGAAAGGTGGAATTGACAGCCACTGGTCCAGCATCATCTGAATTTCAAAATTTCAACCTGCTTCTACAAGTAGACTGAGGTAGAAACGACCCCACAGTTACATATGCACCTCTGTGGAGGACTGGAATCAGATGTGTTTGCTGTGAACTTGTTTCCTTTTTATATCATGCATCAGGACTAGTTCCAAAGTTAAAATGCCGGTGGAAAACCTTTCAACTTCAGTGGATTTAAGATCAAATACTCTGGGTTTGTTTACCTATAGAAGTCATTCCAACAGCTTAAAGGGGGTTTGGTACAACTGTGAATCAGGCTCTTATAGTTGAATTTATATGAGCCAAAGCCTTTGGTAGAGGTAGGTGGCTGTTCTTAGTCCCACTCACACATCCCTTCTTTCTTATACACACAGACGCTTGCATGAAGGGTCACTTCTCAGAAGTGGTGCACATTTGGGACATTTGTTCTCCTCCTACCTTTGTTTCTATCCTGGCTTGTCCAACAGTCTGCCTCTAGTCATTTTTTTTCAATGTAATTTTTTTAAAAAAATATTTTGAAATTGTTGATATATTTCTCATGCCAGAACTGAACATGGTGGATGAGTCTGTACACTGTCAAACATTACAAAAAGTAGTTATGTAGGTGTAAAACAGCTCAGGATCTGATACAGATATTCTGTCAGTGTAAGAGAAAAGATGACATTTTATAAATGATCAAACATCTTTTGTACAGTGCTGGAGTACCTGGCTTAGATGTAGCCAAGAATGTGAAACTATCCAAGCAGAACTTGTAGACAGGTTTTCCTTGGCATATGCAATTTGCCAAAGAGAAATTTGAACGGCACACTTTATATAAATGGAATGAATATTTCAAAGCTCTGTAAAATTTTTATGAATCCCTTTATTTCTTTTCTGGTTTGCTTCAATCTCATACCTTAATTGTGCACAATCATTTTTATTTCCTGTAACTGCAGGATATAGGACAAAGATGAAGACTTAGATGATATGAGTGCAAGGATATGCCTGCAAGTGCCTTTGAAGTCTTCTTCATATCATAGAAGTTACAACCACAATCTGACAGCGAAGTAGCGCCATGTGGTATTTCACACTGCACAGCACCAAAACACATTCAGCTACAGAAGTTTCAGCCTTCAGTTTGAGTTCTGTTTTTGTTGCACATGTGCCTGGATTGTACTCTTCACTGCAGAGGCTTGGTCATTATTAATGGAAGAAAGCTCTTTGAAAACAGATGAGAGCTGCTTTGGAATGATGTTATCAGCGGCACTTAATTTTGATTTACAGGTTTCAGCTTCCATGTCCACTAGTATGGCTGGAAAAGGTCTCTTGCCCTAGTGACTATCCACCCAGATCAGGCAATTGCAGGTCTGTAATTAAATGAATGATAAGTCTGCATCAATACAGGTAGAGAAGCAGCATTTTAAAAATGCTTAATGGATTTTTCAGCTCTACAGAGACCGTACCAAAGATCTGCCTGTGAAACCATGGGAATCAGTCCTAAGATCTGACTGCAGCGATGAAGTCACTAAGAGTCCTGGAGTTACATCACTGTTCAAAGGGATTTTATGAATCAAAAGGTTTAAGGTACTTTGCTTTTTGATTCTGCTTAGATGAATTTAAGAAGTCTCCCAGATAAGAGTTTTCCCACTGTTGTCTTAAAACCCCTTCTCTGTACCCAGTAGGAGCAGATGAGGACCTAAGCTAAACTGAGACATGTGCAAGTAGAGTAGTGTCACCATCATGGTGGCTTGTGCCACTCAACATTGAGTGTATTGCTAAAATGCTGTGTAACCCCCTGAATTCTCACCAGTAAAATCTCTTCTGTCTCCAGCAGTGTCTCAAGTCATGTTTGGCCATTTCAGAAATAAACTCACAGCTACCTGAGAAACAAATACCAGACTCACGTTTCCTCAGTCATGGATCCATTTTTATTTTGTGCATGGGAGAAACACTGGTCCTTTTTCTTTACACTCACACTCTTCTGTAGTGATAGACAATACATCTGTAGCAGTATACCAAGACAACTGTGTAGCTGAACTACCCAGGTGCTTATAGGCTGCTCCAAAGCCCATGTGACAAAATGCTGTAGATCATGTCTTAGAGGATTATCACCAGGTGTTAAGAAGAAGAAAAAACACTCATGCAAAAGCAGTTAGAGCAGCAGAGTTCTCTGCACTCAGGAGCTATGATGTCATCAGCCCCAAATACAATTACTAGCTGCAAAATCCCCAGGACTTCCCTCAACAACTAGTTAACTTGAATTAAAAAACAAAAAATAACTATTTAATTCCTAAATAAAGCTCTACAAAAGGTCCCAAGTAGCTTTGTACCCTCCAGCATGGCAAGAGGTTTTTCTGCATCTTTAGGATGCACCATTTCAGGAACGTGGGGCAGTCACCATCCCTGGAAGTATTTAAAAGATGTATAGATGTGGTGCTGAGAGCCATGGCTTAGTGATGACAGTGCTGGGTTAGTGGTTGGACTTAATGATCTTAAATGTCTCTTTCCAACCAAAACGACTGAAAACTTGTGCTGGCCTCTTCCCACATGACAAAAAGCTCTTTGAGAAAAAATGGGTTAAGATGTAGCCACTTACTATAGGAGCAGCCGAAGACCTCCACTCTCAGCCCTATCCGCCCCGCGGCGTTCCACTTGCGCGGGAGGAAGCGCAGGAAGCGGCCCTTCACCGAGTGCAGGAGTCTGTGGTGAACCACGCCGTCGGCGTTGCTGTTCCCTGGGAACACCTGGAAGGACAGAGAGCCTTGGTGAGACATTCAGCGCCAAGAGGTGATCGCAGCATTCTAAATTAAGACTGTGAACTGCCACCCTTCTTCCTTATTTGCAGTGTCAGATTATTCAAAATTATTTAAACTGATTGCCTGGCTTCCTTCTAAGTGCTCTATCTCTTTTGAAAAGAAAGGAGGGAGACAGCAGCACACAGGACCTCAGTGGAATGTACATAGGGAGTTACAAAAGCAGGTTGTAGCTGGGGATTTTTCAGAAGATGCTGCATAATTTCTCCAAACCCATGATGCGCTATAATAACCCATCAATCTCTTACATACATACAGTCCCTTCAACACAGTGAAGGATGGGGCCTAATTTAGCTTCTGATGAGTTCGGGGTACTAGAAAGAGATGGTCACAAGGCACTGAGGTTGGCCAGAGCCTGGGAATACAACCAGGAAGTTCTACTCCTAAATAAGTCACAAAAAAATCAAGCAAAACACAGGAAGAGATTAAAACCTGAATCAGTACCCAGGAGACCCAGCATTCTGAATGTTTGCACCCAAGCGAATTAAAGTTTGCAAACAATAATAATTTAACTTTTTTATTGCTTATTTGATTAATTGCCTGCAACTGCAAGCCAAAATTAATGGCCCTACTCAGAAATATCACTTAACTAGAAGAAATTCTCTCATGGATGAAGAATGACTGCAGGATTTCAATGACAAACCTTAGGACAAGCATCCAAGCTCAGATCCTGCCTGAGGTTTTTCAGTTCAGCTTTGCACCCATTCTTTGTAATATCAAGCTAGGAATATCACAGACTTCCTGCAGTCTTCAGAACATTTGAGTAACTCAGCTAGGATTTAAATTTGAAGCTAACAATTTTGTAAAACATGAAATCCAAAGACAGAACTCAAAAAAAAAAAAAAAAAGCTTTAGAGGAAGGTTGTATTTGTAAAAGAGGTCCTTCACTTTATACTTATAAAATTTCATCACAAAAAGTTGTACCAGTTTTAAATGTTTCTGCAGGTCAAGAGCTGGCACCATTCACCTGTGCAATGCAAATCAAGTACAAAGTGGAATAACTCCAGTAAAACAGACCTACAATTCATTCCTGATTGCCAAAGGATGAGTTAAAGAGATTGGGGATTTCATCTCCACTCTGAAAGTAATTAGCAGCTGATTAAATTTTCACTCAAAAGCAAGCATTTCAACTGTTTCCCAAATGTGGTTAAAAAATACAGTAAAACATCAAATTCAATGTGTTCTTCTACTAAACCCACTGTTCTATTGTTGTATTAGAACTATATACAATAAAAAATATCCTTGAACATTTCTAAGGCACAAATACTTTGAAATCATACCATGCTTATATGATTTCACCTTAAAAACTCTCACCTAGAAAAAATTCTATTATATGTAATCAGTCTTATTTTCCACCATGTCATGAACACAAAAGACATATCTCAATTCCTGAAACATTCTTTGCAAGTGCATTTCATTGCTGGTATTGCTTGCCTATGATGAAATGATCTCTCACAATTCCAGTTACCTCAGTGAAGTAAAGAACCACCCTTCAAAAAGTGATTGGTAAAATTATTTTTGTTAGAATCTTATCAGGCTGAAAGGGGTACATAATTTGGCTATTCTAACAGTACCCAAAGCTTTGTTTATCTTGCACCTCTTCTTCTGAACTTTTTATGCACAAGATCTTGTTTTCTAGAAGTATTACGTAATGGTTAACCAACCTTTCATACATCCAGCTATATTTTATAATTAATATTTTTTGGATGAAGACTCTTGTTGATCTGTATTCAAAGTTAACCACATGAAGCAGTTCAGCAGCCTTGCCCATCAGATATGTTTTGAGGAGTGCCAAAAGTAGCATTTCAAGTTGTCTTGGGTTTACTTGTACAGCTTCCCAGACAGGAGAAAAAATCAAATTCCAGCAGACAATATTTCAGATGTTTTATTTTTTTCCTTATTCTTCAAGTGAAAAATCTTGTTGTTCTCAGTAATGAAACTGTCATCACAGTAAGTCTAACAGTCAGAGCTGTGGCAGAGCTCACATTTTTATTAAGATACTTGTGAATATAAGATGGTTAAAGGAGAGTGTTAGTTGGTTTATTTGCTTAGAAAGCTCATCCTCCTGGAATTCTGTGGTGATATAAAACTCTCAGCTGTTGTAAGACAAAAGGGAAAGGGAAAAAGAGGGAGAAGGGGAAAACAAACAAACAAACAAAAAAAAAAAGAGAGGGAACAAAGAGTTTCCAATTCTCTCTGTTGTGAAGAAAAGCTTAAAATGCAGTCACTAGAATGCAAGCAAAAGATGAAAATTAAGAGCCAAAAGAAAAAGGACACCCTAATATAAGCAATAGTGTGAAACAAGGGTCTGTTTGGTTTTTTTTTTTTTTTTTTTCTCATAATCCTCTCATACACAAGGCTGCCAGTACTGCACATTGCATCACAGGCCCACAGAGTAATAAATTTTTAGTTTACATAAAAATGAAAACATTCTAAGAGAAAGACCAACTTAAAAAGCACATCTCTAGAAATATCTCCTTGCAATTACAAAGTAATGGGAACTAGATGATTTGCAGATATGACTGTGTGCTAAAGAGCCCACAAATTCCTGCTTGGAAAGCAGGTAGGAATGTAGCCTTGGCCAGAACACATCGTGGCTGCTGGGAAACAGCAGAGGCAGTTGCCAGCTGCCTGTAGCTGTTGGTAAGGACAGTCTTGACACTTCTTTTGCAGGGCAAACCTGTAAAGACATCTTTTGCACAGCTTGTTCAAACCTCACATCCAAGCACAAAGCACAGGAGCATCCCTGCTACTCGCACAGCCAGGGGCAGCCCTCTGCCTCCAGCACACTGCATGTACAGCACATTCCAGGGGCTGCCTGTGCACTCAAAGGAGCTTTGCGTTTTCACCAGGTAACACAGAGCTGTACCCCACCATCCACAAGCAGATGCAGGTGCTCACCTGCAGGCACCTATGTTAGATGGTTTCTTTTATGATACCTCGAGGAAGAGCCAGAATTACCCGCATCCAGCCTCCAAAACCAGTTGACTTCAAACCTGATGTGCAACTATGTAAAAACATCTTTCCCACATTGAAATAGTCATCTTGGTAAAAATAAAACCTTTGAAAGATCAATATATCCCTTACAGCAGTGTTTCTCAAGCTTCTCTAATAATCAAAGAGCCAATAAAAGTTTTGAGGAAGAAAAATCCACAGGCAATGCTGCACCCATCGATCTGCACCTACCAGATGGCTCTGCATGCAGCTGGCACATCACTGCTTGCTGCTAACTGCAGGGGGTCACTGTGTATGCCTTTAGGATTGCTTTGATTTTCACTTGCAACTCCCACTGCTATACAGATCACCTTCCAGTGTTTTATGGACCACCTGTGGGCTGTAGACCATTGATTGAATAACACCAATTGCCACAGATGGTCACTTTGAAACTTAGCTCCACAGCTGACACAGAAATAATCCATCCATTAAAGAAGATGAAACAAGGATGCAGTACCAGATTTCGTAGCCCTGGAGGTTCAAATATTGATTAACAGTAAACTTATCGGTGAGAATGGTAGAAATGCTTCCTCTTGAGAAACAGCCTCTATTACAGCTTGTTGCTGATAAAAGATTAATTCACAGGAACAAAATGACAAACTAGAAAAGAAATCAAAGCACCCACATGTCATTTCCAATGCAGCACAGTAGCTGTGGGAGGGAATGTACCACTGAAATCTAAGGCTCCTTACAAGCCCTATAAACAGAACAGACTGTTGATTTACCTGGGAAATTCTGCTTCTGGCACTCTATAGGGCTCATAAATCGAAAAGCTCTATTAGCACCAAATATTGCCATCAGCTTCTTGAAGGCAAAAGCTTCTCTCTAGCTCTAGTGGCTGTAAGGTTAACAGCTTGCCACAGGCAGAGCTTGCCTCTTGGACCAAGCCTGTTTCACCATGCCTGGTTGCGTGGTGCCCCTCTGTAACGCAGACCATGCCATCACAGTAATATTTTATGAGGCTTTTTTTGTGAGCCGGCAAAGGCAGGTCCCAGTGGCATAAAGAGGCGAGGTAAGAACAGCTGTGGTTCAGAGCAAGGTTCAACCATCCCAGTGTAGCCTCTTAGGCAGCGGCTCTTGGCAGGTAGGGAAGAATAAGAATGAGAGAAGCCTATATAATACATTTCCCAATTCTCAGCCCACCTGGTCCATGGGTTATATTGAAGTGGAACAAAATAGAATTCCAGTTCATATGAAAAAGAAAACTTTAGATCTCAAAACCACAGTCATTACCTGGAATTTGGATGTATGACTCCCTTAGGAAAAACAACAATTCAAATGAATGGACTGTTTATACAACTTGCCCATTCAGAGGGATCCCAAAAGCTGTTCAAGGGCAGTTCATGAAAAAGTCACACAACTGTGGTGAAATATGACAGTTGTTTAATAACCCTGCAGACACACATTTGTTTCTCTACCTCATGCATTAATTCAGATCTATGCCAGATTATACCAGTGAGATCTGATGTGCTATAACTCCAGAATGCCCTTTGGCCCAGCTCTTAGACTGGTCTCCACCTTTAGACAGACAAGTGGAAATTTGGTGTAAGAAAAGTGTCTGCTCATACAAGACTAATCAATTCAGAAGACAGCATCAGACATGAGACTTTATCTCAGTCCTCCCTGCACACACACTATGCACAGAAAATGGTAACTTATTTACAGAGCTTCAGAAGGTGGTTCCCATAATGACCCTGCTGAATGTATTTTTCTCTCACACTTTGTTAGGGAGGTAATGGGATGGATTCAAAATGAGTATGCAAGTAGCAACACAGGCACAATCAGCCCTGAATGGTGAGCAGGCAAACCTGATGTTAACTACCTTCTAGGGGAGATGTTTTAAGATGTATTGAATACTCTCATTTCTGCCAAAGTCACTCTGATGAACTGAGCTGAGGAAAAAAAAAGTCATATTATGAATGTGCAGAGGGCACATAACACAGATGTTAGCAATTGACAACATTTCAACCTTCACTGAAAGAAATACAAGCACAGAAAAGAGCACTCCACCTTCAAATCTCACCCATGACATCACAGTATGCTGCCACCAGTGCCTAAAGAAATAAGGACAGGAGAGCACTTAATTTAAGCTATCCAGCAGCTTAGAGAAGGAACCAAAGTGAGATAAAAAGCTGCTAAGCCTGTCACAAATCTCAAAACGGCAATACTTTGGGAAAAACAATGTCATTCTCCCTTTTAAACTTCCTTACTAGGAGGAGAAAGATCAGGAGCTAGGAGTTAGCGCTGTGAAACAGAACATGCTTCCTGGTGTATGCCTCCCAGGACCTCCTCAAACACTCAAGTGTACACACACTTTAAAGAAAACATGAATTTCCAATTAAAACAGTACAAAACTCTGAAGCAGGAAAGAGAAAGGACTGCCTAGCTTTTCACATTTTCTAGGTTGAAATAAACTCTGACTCAATGATAACTTTTATCTTCTCCAGAGGCAACCAGATTTAAGTTCTGCTCAAATTTGTGTTACCTGGGATGTAATTCAGTGAGACTACTGACTGTGGGTATTGAATCCAAGTTTTGGGGAAGCCAGTGACTGAAACCAAGTTACAGAAAGGGTCCTTTATCTCTGCTTGTGTGCATGGAAAGAAACAGAATTTTACCATGATGGGGACACAATACAGCCATAAATGCACCATATGGAAACTCAGCAGCCTCTGATTTTAATGGGCTACTACAAGGGTTTTTTCACATAACAATTATGCTGCATCACTGTCTGCCAGCAGCACCTTGGGCCTGGACAGATTTGCAGTGACTTTTTATAACAATGAAAATTTAAAAATCCATTTAGTTTCTGCTGAAAAATGAAAGGAACTGTCAGTTGAGGCAATTCTAGAAATTTGCCCCTTCACTTCAGCCCAGCCCAAAACTTCAAGAGACTACACATGGATTTAGGGAAAAAAAAGAAAAAAAAAGAGAGAGAAAAATGTAGAAGAAAAAAACAACAATTGCAAGGTCTAAAAGCTCTTTTTACATTTCACCTTTCCTACATACTGTGCATGTCAACAGTGAAAAATGTTGCTTTGCTTATGTGATGGAAAAAGCCCTGCCCAACACATCAAGCCAGAACTGTCATGAAGAAACAGTGAAATGGCTTTGCTGTCATCTCAGTCACCCTGTGTCAAGACTGGGAGCTGTTAAAAGCTCCACCTCATTTAGAGGGTATGTTAAGAGCAGCTCTCCAGCCCAGGGTGTCATGGTAGGACCTGGCTCCAGGGATTTGCCTTTTTTCAGCATGTGGCCCTAAAAGTCCTTTTACTATTAGGGGGATTAGGCCACGGGAAGAAGGAAAGGATGACAAGGAGGACTGCTGGGCTCCTTAAAGAGATTCAGTTTAGATCTTTTTCACCTACCATGCAGCCACATTTGGCACATGGACAGGAAACCTATGCATTGTCTTTTCTCACTTCTCTTTCTCAGAAGCCAATTTCAATTTTCTATTATCTTTCAACAAAACTGTAAAAATAAAGTACACTTTTACTAAAACTACAAAAACTTGCCTGCTTTGGCGAGGCAATGGAAGCCTTTGCCACTGATTTAAGCAGGTTTCAGTCTCAGCCCAAGAGGAAATGGCTGCCAGCCTGATCCAGGGACTGGAGGACAGGATGTGTCCTCTTAGCACATCTCTTGCCTCTGAGCATCTCCTCCTACTTCATGTCTGTCTTTCCTGTTAATGCTCCATGGTCTTCATGACAAAAGGAAACCAGTCATTTCTGGTTAACAACCTTCTGAGCAGAGTTGCCTGTTTCCAGGCCCATGTTTGCTTTTCCAGGTTGAACGCTATGACTCTAGCAAGTCTAAAGCATATTGTACCTTCAGAAAGAGAAGCCTCCATTTCTTCTTTCCAAACAGCAGTTACATTTTTCTCTTTGAAACACCCATCCTTGACAAGAACCTAAAAAGCATTATCCCCTGGCACAGTGTCAGAGCTGCTGCTAGGGAGGAGGAGGGTTAGGAGGAAATGTTAAGAGGCACTTGTCAAAATTATCCTCCTACAACATATTATCTGAGGAAGTAACAGTTTCCCTTCCCATTCCTCCACCCACAATATGGGAAAAAAAAAAAAAAAAGGGTGGTCTACAATGAGGTAGTTTAACTTCCCTGTACAGTAAGAATTCAAGTGAAAGACTGCAGTTTGGGTTATCAAGCAGGGGTCCAAGTGGGAAATATGCATCACTTTTGCTACTTATGAAGGGGCTGACCACTGCACTTCAACAACTCAATGTCCACCTGGGCTCCTGAGCATTAGTCACCCCTGAGCTACTGGCAGTTTCTGTACACAGCAGGGTAGTCTAGTCCAGGGGAGAAACCATGCAATAATGTGGCAGGATCCAAACTACTTCATCACTTTCTTGAATAATCTGCTCAAGTGGGAAGGTTATTTACCTCTAATCTACCCCATTACACTGCATGCATATCCTTCTCTCTGGTTGGTTACTTTCCAAATACAGGAACAAATACTGTTAACAAAATCATTAGCCTCAGACAGATGACTGCCTAATGTAAACCACATTTATATTAAGGATGTTGTTTATTATCCTCTATGAACAGTTAGTAGAACTAGTCACATATTTTCCAATAAAAAACATAATTTTTACACTGTAAATAATTTGCAAGAAAAATAATAATAATAATTATAATAAACACCTTTAAAGAATGTCCATTAAAACAGTCTATGTAATATTTTGTTTTAAACAGGTCTGTACCAATCCAGAAAACATCAGTTTAACAATGATGACATTAAAACCACAAAGCTTCTTGGGTCTCTTCAGGACAATGAAACATTTCTGTTTAGACCAAAGAAAAGGAAACAAGATATTGCAGGAACTTTTTCCTGTTCTGATTTAGTCCTAGAAAATTCTAATTTCTTTTCTTGCTTTGCTCAGCAGTACCTCTCAAAATTCTGGCTTTCTACACTGTAACGGACAGTTAGATCTTTAAACAGTTTGAATTAGTGTCAGTCTGTTTCCAGAGACTGCCAATCTGCACCTTGGCAAAGTCTGAGGTATTATAACTACCTGAGACCATTCCCAATAGGCAGCTAGAGTACAGTGACCTCTTTTGAAGAAAAAAGTTTACTAAACAGAAAATGTATGAACTACATCACTCAATCACAGGACTAGAAAATGATCCCTGTCTTCTCCTCTTTACTCAAACAGATGTAGCCGAAGTGTCTGACCCAACCTGTAGCTGGGCAGGCTGCCCTTCCTCTTCTCAGCAATGGACCAAGTGCATTTTTCTTATCCTGCTGAGACACTCTCTGCATACATATGTGATGTGACATCTTACATAGTGACATTTCAGTGATGGAGAATTGAACCCCACCTTTAGTTTTTAGAATCAGCTCTGTCTTTGGAGCACTTGGAGGTGAAACTGTTATTGCTGTTATTATTATCATTGCTACATAAATTAATAATAATGGAAGCAAGAAGCAGTAAAATTAAACCCGTAAATTACAAGTCTAAGCTAAAGTCGGCAGCTAATTCGTGTTTTTGCTCAGCCTCCTGCACTTTATCCTAAAGACAATCCAACATATAGATATTATTTTAAGCTGTATCACAGCAAGGATAAATATTTCCACAGTACCTTGACTAGATTAACCTTAACCACCAGACTGAAACTGCTCTTTCCACTGCCAACACTAATCATAGATTTCAGCTCTTCTGCATAAATCTCATGCAGACCTTCATGCTTTACATTAAATTAGTGGGATTAACAATGCAGTGAAATGTGTTAATGTCTGGCAATGCTGGGCAACTCTGGGAACTTTCCTTGTATTTAGCTTCATCAAAGTGCCTTTAAATAGCTAACACTGTACACTTGGTATCTCTCTAGTTATAATTTGCCAGATAGAGCCAGCAAGATGACACCAGAGAGGTGTTAGCTATTCCATGCAACAGTGACCTCATGAATATTGTGCTTCATTATCTTACATTATTTCCCTGTTACAAAGTTTGATGGCATTTTCATTTGGATCAGTAAAGTAATAACCTGTGGAAGAAGATAAATAGGTAGGCTTGATTTTTTTCACTATTTCATAATGCATTGAAGTGCATATGCATACACACAATTTTTTTGCTATATGTTGCCTTCTGCATCATCCCTCTATGTCCTCTGCACTCTCCAGAATGATGTGACAACCTAGAGAGAGTTCCCACAAACCCATGCAGTCACAGAATCACAGAGTGTTAGGGGTTGGAAGGGATGTCCAGAGATCATTGAGTCCAACCCCCCTGCCAGAGCAGGACCCCTGCCAGAGCAGGACCATCTAGTCTAGGGCAGGTCACACAGGAACGCATCCAGATAGGTCTTAAAAGTCTCCAAGGTAGGAGACTCCACAACCTCCCTGGGGAGCCTGTTCCAGTGCTCTGGAACACTTACAGTAAAGAAGTTCTTCCTCATGTTGAAGTGGAACTTCCTCTGCTCTAGCTTGTGACCATTATCCCGTGTCCTATTGCAGGGCATAAGTGAGAAGAGGTTGCCCTTTCCTTCCTCACCCCCAGCCCACATATATTTATACACACTAATTAGATCCTCCCTAAGTTTTCTCTTCTCCAGACTAAACAGCCCCAGGTCTCTCAGCCTCTCCTCATACGGCAGGCATTCCAGTCCTCCAATCATCTTCATAGCCCTTTGCTGGACTCTCTCGAGTAGATCTCTGTCCCTCTGGAAATGGGGAGCCCAGAACTGGACACAATACTCCAGAGGAGGTCTCACCAGGGCAGAGTAGACGGAGAGCAAGACCTCCCTTTTTCTGCTGCA
>NW_008591563.1:10326-84193 GCF_000691845.1 Merops nubicus | reverse complement strand
CTTATTTTTAATGTAAAAGCACCGAAAAAAAGTGTTCAGAATCACTATCAAGTTTCTCATATTCACCTTGACTTGCTTTTTGATTAGCCTAAGGGCTCTTTAGCAGATAAATATGTATTTCAAGCTAGGAAGAGTATTTATTCTAGAGACAGCACATGTTTCCTGGAAGGACTCCTGCACCTAGAAAACCACTCACATCACCTGGAACTCCAAGTGCTGGTAGAACATTACAGTTCAAAGAGGACAAATGTAAACACACCACTTAAGCTGAAAGTTATGACTTAAATCTTCAAAGGGGTTTGCAGAGATTCACTTGCACAAGCTGATGCTACTGAAAAAGTTCATAAACGACTTGAAATACCAGGTGATAATTTATGGACAGAACCATTAAAAATGTGTCAGCTGCCTTGTCCTCATAGATACCAAACCCACAAAAGAGTAGAATTAAAAATTCTGTTCTCTACTGCCTTAGGACATTGTATTTGTGAAAATCAGCTAGAACAGAAAACCCTTTTATTCAACCAATAATAAGTCAATTTAATGTTACAGCAATAAAAATTAAAACCCCACAGTGCAACAATGGATCTGGATAAAAGTAACTTCCATTTCCCAGCCGCTTGCTTTGCTCACTAAACCTTATTTGGGGTGAATATTTTTCATTTTTCCTTTGTGCTCTTGAACAAAGCACTTCTGCAAGCCATTTTCAATCAATTTCCCACTGAAAATAGGCTAAGGTGTGTTCCTACACTTCCTCTTGATACTATGTGTAAAGCTGAGTAAAACACAAAAGCTGAGAGAAGGCAGATCACACTGGGTGACATAACTGCCCCTTTTTAGCCTTAAAACTCTAAATGGTTATTAGGCTTCCCCATTGAAATTAAACAGTTGCATTTTCCACTTGAGTTTTTTTTCAATTAAAAGACAAGCTGATGGCACAAAACAGGTGGTATATCAGAAAAGGCTCAGCAAAGCAAGTCATGGCTAGAACATGCTGTCTATAATACAACTTCCTCCCACTGCAGTATTTTTAGGTAGGCAAGGATCTGTGAAAATTCGGATTGCACTTTTGTTATTACAGTAATCTCTTCTTCCTAGCAAATTGTTTTCTCTCTTATCCACCAGCAAAAGGGAAGAGCACTTATTTTTCCAGGTGCATCCACCTCATTCTCTCCCACTGATGGGTTTCCACAACATTCATTTAACTGTTAACGTTAAGTAGAAATGGGTTTTTTAGATTTTCTTAGGAAAACTGACTTGTCCAAAATGCAGAGTACAAAAGACACTGACAAATGCCACCTATATCAGAGATGAGTAGAGAAACAGTGCTGGTACTGACTCAGTGCTACCATATCTAGAAATGGAAGTACCAGCTTGAGGACCTGATTTCACGCTGACTGGAGGAAAGAAAGAAAATAATAACTTCAATTTTATACTAGCCTCAACTTAAAGTCATATGGACCAACAAAACTGAAAAACTCTAAAAGATATTGCAAGTGCTTCTCTTCCTACTGCCTTGTCTGAAAAAAGAGGGATCATTCATCCATGCAGACAAGATGATGCATGAAGAGCACTGGTGGTCCAAGGAGTTGAAAGCAGCAGTTGCCTTGTCACCTTGAATCCTTCACAGGTGCCCCAGGCTGAAAGTTTACATGCAAAGGTAGGTGTTTGTCCTGGTCTCTTAAGGTTCATTCCCCAACATGTTGGATACAAAGTCATTTGAATATATATGGTTGATTTTGAACTGACACCTCAATGGTTTTGGACATATCTCGCACTGAAATCAGTAGCACCCCTGTACTCCTGAAAACCCAGACCTTGTCTATAGAACACTCCGATAGTGCTGTACTATGAGAACCAAGTAACTCCTAGGTAGAAAAGGAGAGTTCAAACACAGCTCAGCCTTGATCCCCCTGATTTTTCAGACTCTTGGCATACCTTGAACAGTAAGAATGGAAAACAGAATTAAAACATAATGACTAAGTCCAGAATTAGGACTAGGATCTAGAGCACAAGTGTGGTGAGGAGCGGCTGAGGGACCTGGGGTTGTTGAGCATGGAGCAAAGGAGGCTCAGAGGAGACCTTCTGGCTCTTGGTGACTTCCTGAAAGGAGACTGGAGCCAGGTGTGGGTTGGGTTTTCTCCCAAGGAACAAGCGATAGGACAAGAGGAAATGGCCTCAACTTGTGCCAGGGAAGGTTTAGGTTGGACATGGGGGAAAAATGTCTTCCCTGAAAGGTTTGGCCAGGCCCAGGCCTGTGGAGGACCATTGGGTGGGGCATTGGTTGAGCCCCCACCCCTGGAGGGGTTTTAAAGCCATGGAGAAGTGGTGCTGAGGGACATGGTTCAGTGGTGACCTGGAACTTAGAATCATAGAATCCTTTAGGTTGGAAGAGACCTACAAGATCATCAAGCCTAACCACCAAGCCAACACTGCTAAGTCCTCTGCAAAAACAGAATCAGAATCTGTCAGGGTTGGAAGGGACCACAAGGATCACCCAGTTCCAACCCCTCTGCCATGAGCAGGGACACCTCCCACTAGATCAGGCTGCTCAGAGCCTCATCCAGCCTGGCCTTAAAGACCCCCAGGGATGGGGCCTCAACCACCTCCCTGGGCAACCCATTCCAGGGTCTCACCACTCTCATGGTGAAGAACTTCCTTCTTCCATCCAGTCTGAATCTACCCACTTCCAGCTTTGCCCCATTCCTCCTAGTCCTGTCATGACCCTGTTCTGGGTTAACCGTTGGATTTGATGACGTTAAAGGTCTCTTCCAACCAGAACCATCCTATGATTTATGATTTGGACTTATGGCTCTTGATCGAAGAACTTCTATCTAGAGAAGAAGTTAAATATGGTTGTGCTCCATGATATGTAGGGATTCATGCCTCAGTTTAGAGCAACAAATTGTTATATGTGGTGTAACATCCTGAGTTCAAGTGAAGAATCAGGTCACAACCAGCATTGGGAGCATATATATTTGTTTCCTAGCAGCTGATTCCCATAAGCTTCCATATGGCTTTTAAAATGTATTTCCTAACAATAATGGAAGTTTACAGTTGTTTGACATCCAGCAAAAGTGTAGATTTTATTGGCAAAGACATTGCTATATTTAAATAGGGATTTCTTAACACTGGTTTATTTTTATGTGTAACTATTACATTGCAGGAATCTTTACTCTGTGCTGCCAAACCCTTTCAATGCATGGCCATAAATGAAACAGGCTGGGAGTAAGAGGTTATTACTCCTCTGTGAGGCATAACTACTGACCACACGTCCATTTTAATCCATTGGGCTATAAAATCAAACGAAATCACGGTGAAGACTTTCATCTATTTCACTTTGTTACTGAAGCAGAGTAGAAGCGTATTCACAATCAGTTACCATGTCTCTGCTGGGCAACGCTGATGACCTCCAAAAACAAGGCAATATTTTACACCTTTCAAAATACATTCCTTGCACCAACTTGGTCACTTGGAGTGAACTTTAAAAGTAGTAAGACAGAACTTTAAAGAACTTTAATGCTACACTCTTACCTTTTGTTAAATCCATCACTGGGTATCTACACTTGTTTTTCTCATGCAGTTAAAAGTCACCAAATATTACACAAGGGATGATGGACACAGCCTTTCCTGACTAAAAAATTCACAGTGGATGTCCCAAGCACTCTTAAAGTTTGTTGTCAATTTGCACTTCAGACATTATGGTTGTCTACTTTGTGTTTATTAATCATTTCAGCCATCCTGCCCATTCTCAATTTTGAAAATGCCTGAGCTCATTTTATAGCATCTCAGTTAAGTGTTGTTCTTAGTCTGAGACTGGTGTCTAGAACTCACAGGCAGCGATTCAGAATTTATAGGTTAGTACTTGCTCTGCTTAATACCTTATATTATAGCTATTATTAAAACAAAAAAAGCTCCAAAGTATTAAAAAAAAGAAATCTAAGTATTACCTTCACCAGTTCCGTATAACCAGTCTCCCTTGCTGTCCACCAAGGCTGAGCTTTCAGTCCCTTGACATTGTAGAGAGAGCGCTGCCAAACTGATGCAAAGTGACCTCTTTGGTAGCCAAGCTCATACCACTTGTATGCCTAAAAGATTGCAGTTTTTAACAACCAAATTTAGATCAGTAAACTCCCACAGGAAAAAAGTAACACGCTTTTATGGTAAGATAACAGACTGTCCCTTTGGATGCTGGGGTTATTCTTCTAATGTAATGCAGGAACAACCACTTCAAAGAAAAAACAAACAACAAACCCCCAAAATCCCAACTAACGATCCCAAAATAGATCAGTCAGCCAAGGCTGTTCAATCCAGCATTAGCACAATAATCTTCTCACAACAACTCCCACCAAAGATAGGTCAGTAATGTAGCTGCTATCCTTTAACCTGGGAGATCCAATTTTTTGTCAGCTTGGTCACTCTTGTTTTCTCTGTTTCAGTTCTCTAGTTATGAATTAAACATGACTGACTTCTGCTGCCAGTGGAGATGCTGTGATGATGAAAACGCTGCTGGCTTTGTGGATCAAAACTGTTACTTAATTATCTAACACATACATGCACTCGAGTTTCTTCAAGGATTTGTTGCCGCACCAGAACTGATCATATGGTAGAAACCTACTGAGGTTAATACTAGACTTTTGCTTGCCTTGCTCTCCCTTCCCACAACTTGCATTACCCCTGTATAGCAGCAGAACAAGGTCCTGCAAAGAAAGAAAATGGGATCCTTGGAAAGAAAAGATTTGGCCTGAGTAGCACTGTGATGAACCATATACAAAGAAGGTTCCATCCAGGTGTCTCCCTCCTGTCCAGCAGTGCTGCGACAGCTGCAATATGCTAGAGAATGCACACTCACAAAGGATATGATAGGAAGCTAAGCAGGGAGATAGGAAGATAAGAAGTCTGGAGCAGGACTGAAGAAGGCAGCACTCCTCTGCTTGAACAGAAACCATCGAAAATCTTCTTCGTCATGCACTGAGTCCCTCTCTAGGTAGAAAGCTTGAAATTCATTCCTTCCCAAGCCTGCAAACTATCCAGTTCACCTCCACCTAAGTGTCACCCATCCAAACTTGAACCATGTTCTTCACCCAACCTAATACTTATCTCACTCTACATAAAAGAGCCTCCCTGGTGCTTCCAAGTAAAACTGTCTCCCTACACCTTATCACTGGTAACCTTCCCTGGCTGTACCCACCTCCCTACCAAGGTGTCCTCAAAAAACCCAAACCCCTTCACTTTTCTTTCTAGCAGCAGTACAAAAAATATGGACAAGACAAATACTGTCCCTAGTAGCATCCTGGTATAGTAGTTTAATAGTTTAGACTATTTAATTGTCATTTGTTTTTCAAAGAGGGTCATTTCTCCATTTTTAACTCAGGAGCATGTGACAGTTGTTCATTAATCTATCCACATTTAGCATGAAATCAAGCAAAGCTTTTTGTGATATGAGTCAGTCATGAGAACAGTCTGTGACTTATAAAGACATACAAAGAGCTACTGGAAATTCTTCATGTCATAGATTATTTCTAAAAAAATTCCAGGTGTCATCTCTGAGATTTTCTATTTCAGACACAAGGTAAGAAATGACTTTGGGTTGGTTTGGTGTCAAATTTTTACTTAAGTCTCTATATCATATTTTTTAAGAGTCTGTAAATTTTATTCAAGCTGTTAAAAAATATGCTACTCTGACCTTCATAACTCTCTTGAAGTATGGAGGAAAGACTGCAAGAGACCATTACTTTACAGCATTTATCTGAAGTACAGAAAAGCAGTGGGGATGAACAGAATAACAGCAGACCATAGATAAGCTTTCAACTTTTTTCCCTAGAGCAGCTTTGCAAAGCTGTGCATGGGTCAAAAAAATCATCTATTACCTTTGGGTAACTACACAGTGTATCTTTAAATTTTGATGTTATCTTGGTTAAGTCTCTGAAATGGAATCATTATGATGGATAACTATGTTCCCCAGGATGTTAAGTTGTGATAGCCATGTGATATCAAAAGAACATTTCATTGATATCATGCAATTGAAACAAATCATTTGTTTCAGCCACTGATTGATGAGTATGAATGCTGCTGCTCTTTAAGATCCATCAGCTACAACCACAATGTATGAGAATGTTAATCCTTATCTATTATAAAAAACTGTGCTACGAGGTTGCCTTTGACAGCATGGAGTAGGGTTAGCTTGCCTCACTCGTCTCTTCCAGCCCTGAGTTTCCAAGAGAAACCATTCTTTTCACATGCAGATCTTGGCAGTGGAAAGACTAAATAATGACCACTGTACTATTCAGGACAGCTACAACAGTAAAGCTTTTCTGTTCTGAAAATTAATGGTCTCAGATGCACTCAGCTGATACAGTCTCGTTCTATAATACCTTCTACAGTCCTAATTTATCTTTTTTTTTTTTTTAAAGTCAGTTTATCAAAGTACAGTTGGAAAGGGCATACTCAACGCTGTTTCCCTATCACTTACCAAGGCCACATTCATAATTCCTAATTTAGCTCTCTAATAGATGAATATCTACCTTCAACAAACCTCCAGTGATAGCAATTTCACATGTTCCTTAAATATTGATCTGTTTCCTTGATTAAATCTTGGAAGTTCAGCAAGTCTAGCAAGGTCAGTGAGAAAAATTTAGCTTAATTGTGGACTTCTCAATAAATTTTCAAGTCTCCTCTATGCCAAGATGTTAATACATCATTGATTTAAACTTCTTCTACAGCAGATTTGACCATTAACTCCATAAACATTAACACAATTATCATGGGGATGGGGATGATAGACATTAATTACATCTGTGTGGTATCTTTAGTCAAACATTGTAAGGGGATGCTCTAGGCTCAGTCATTCAACACAGAATAATCCATGGAAGTATAAAGGGATTTTCTTTTGGTTTTCTGTTCATAGGACAGACAGCGTGTGCAAGGAGAAGCTGTGTGTGCATGCACATGTGTGTCTATGTACAGAATGAGGCCAACATTCTCACTGATAAATGAAATTTTAAACTGAAAAAAACTTCATTGGAAGAATATTTTATTGTACTTTCATAGGAGACATTCTAACTTAAAATTACAGATGTTATTTATTATATATTGTTTCATTGTATGTATAGAATATTGTAATAAAGGTTCCGTGATTTACAGAAAAAGAAAATTAACCTGATGAACTAGGCTTATGAAAGATCACTAACATAGGCTTCATTATAGTCCACCTCTGTAGTTTACATAGAAGAACTGCTACCAACCAAGCCAAGATACTCAAGATGTCAGCATTCTTCAGTGGTTTAGGCATCAATATTTCAGACCTGTTACTAGAGGACTGATTAAAAATTAGTTCCATTATACTTTTTTATTATTTTTTTTCTTTTTTTTATGTTGCATATCCAGGAATCTCAGCAGAGTTTTTTGGTTTGGTATTTTAGTACTTTATTTTTCAGTTCATGCCCATAGTAAAGTTCATTACTAGTAAGACACTTGAACAAAAGCCCTTTGCTCCTCTACCATGGCAACAGTGATAATTCACACATTTAAATTTGGCTTTTACATTGATTTTGGTTTTAAATTAGCCAACTGGAAACTCTTCTGGTTTTCTGTCACATACGTTTGCTGTTGTTGGGCATGCAACAGATTTGTTGAACAAATCTTTGCTTTTCTAATCTGTTTGCTACTTTAATTAGAACAAATACCATAACACATTCAGTCCTCTCATGGTCTTCTTTTACCACATACTCATTGGTGCTCAAGGTCACCTTGGGAAAGAAGGGGGGTTTGCAAAACAATGTTACAGCAGACCTACGAGAGGACTTCTACACAATGATATATGTGTAATTGTGTCTTTTTAACTATGGTTAAATTTTTTTTTTCAGTGTTAGGAACAGAAAACAGACTCTAAGAACACTTTCATTTCATTTCTGAAAGATGTTCCATCCCTTGGTTCAAACTGCCCCATTCGGGCTTCAAAAGTTTTGGTTAGTTCTAAAGCAAAGGATGCTAAGAGTTTGTGTTGTCACAATACAAACAATTGTGTCACAATTGTATTGTCACGCCGATGGCAGGGTTTTTTTCTGTTGCTCATATTGACCTCTACATACACATGCCAAGCTGCCACTGCAATGGGCATGTTTTCAACACTGAGACCCAGCTTAAAGGTTTTTCTTGATCCTGCAGTCTGCCTCAGGTTCAGACTTTAAATGAAGAACATGTTAAATGTGTACCTCTTTGTCTCCCATTCTCTGCAAGGCATCACCCAGATGAAAATAAAAGCGTCCATCATCTGTGCCAGGGTGCCCAGACTCTAGTCCCTCCTTAAAAAAAAAAACAAAAAAACAAAAAGGCAAAAGTGTAAGAGAAACTTCAACAGGACTTCTGAAAGACTTCACCTGATTGCTGTGAATTGGCTGCCAACTCTCTGCAAGAGACAGGCTATGAAACTGGGTATAAAACAACCACTGTGGTAACCTGGAACTTTGGTTGAATGAACATAACACTTCAGTGAAAAGCCTTTGAGAGATGTTAACAGTTTTCTGAATGCCATGGCCTCTCCCCTCAGTCTCTCCAAGACAGAGGTGTATTGGGATACGGGCAGTTGCCCCGACCCTGTATCACAAAATGGTTTAGATTGGAAGCCACCTTTCAGACCGAGTCTAAATGTTCACCCAGCACTGCCAGGTCACCACTAATCCAGGTCCCTCAGCACCACATCTCCACAGTTTGAAACCCCTTCAGGGATGGGGCCTGAGCCAGGCCATGACAAGCGTTTCAGGAAAGTAATTTTTCCTAATGTCCAACGTAAACCTCCCTTGGTGCAACTTGAGGCCATTTCCTCTTGTCCTATTGCTTATTCCTTAGGAGAAGAGACTGACCTGACTCCAACCTCCTGTTCGGGAGTTGTTGAGAGCCAGAAGGTTTCCCTTGAGCCTCCCTTCCTCCAGGCTAAAGAATCACAGGTCCCTCAGCTGCTCCTTACAAGACTTGTGCTCTAGACCCTTCCCCAGCTTTGTTGCCCTTCTCTAGCCACACTCCAGCCCCTCAATGTCCTTTTTGTAGTGAGCGTATATATGTATACAGAAGCATTTTAGAAAGATGCATTAGGGTTTTATTTTGTGGTATTTCTTCCCAAACAATCAGAAGTATACACAAACCCTCTCTGGATTTTTCAAGAACCTTAAGTTTTCCAAACTCAACCAAATTAGATCCTCACAGATGCATGCTTAGTGTTAACCACTAATAAAAGAAATCCCTGATGTTTAAGAATTGCTGAGTCTCAATGTACAAGCTTGTTCCAATTCATAGGCAGAGATACAGCAATATAACCCCAAGACGCAGCTGAAACTCTGATTTGTGATTGGTATGCTTCTAGCCTGACATGTTTTATATATTGCAATTTTGGGGGTTTTATTACAGGCAAAATATTTACTGTAGGTGAGAAAAGAACAATACCTTCAGGTAGGGTATGCTTTCTGCTATCTTGTTTTCTGCCTTCAGGATGAAGCCATAATGTACTTTGGCAAAGCCATCGTCCGGAGCCAGGCTCAGAACCTGTTTGAGAGCAAATAAATTAAATACTCATGTTTG
Source organism: Merops nubicus (assembly GCF_000691845.1). Classification (NCBI taxonomy): domain Eukaryota; kingdom Metazoa; phylum Chordata; class Aves; order Coraciiformes; family Meropidae; genus Merops; species Merops nubicus. Next base: position 74,623 of record NW_008591563.1, on the reverse strand, counting down.
GATCCATGCAAATTAACAAACCTGTGCACATATCACTTGGCAGTGATGCAATGACACTCTTGGCTTAGCTGTACTTTCTTCTCTCTTTCTCCAGAAAAATCTACTACAAGCCAAACTCTGAAGTATCACAAATAACAATGATTCCAACTAGAATCTCTGAATTGCATTATTTCTTTGGCATCCATCTTTCTCCACCCTCTCATGAATTACAGCATGCTACATGACAAGATTAACACCGTTCATTAACATTTCAGTTACAGATATCCCAGGTTTGACTGATCTGAAGGAAAGCAGCTGCTTTTGAACACGTCTACAGCACAGTCATGGGAAGCATAGTGTAGAAATACACATTAAATAGTTTAAAGTTACAGAAGTTCATACTGGTTTATGTCTGAGTGATAACCTGACTTAATTTTGTCAGAGAGGAAAATCCACAGGCAAATATCTGGAGATGGATATTTCACAAAGACTGTGCAAAGAGAAAGATTTGTGAGAGCAGGGACAGCTGTAGGCAAGGACCAGTGTGTGTGGGAGTGTTTCAGGGAAAGGAGGTGTGAAGCTGGCTGGTTGAAGCTCTGAAACACAGACCCCCAACATAACTCTGATAAATTAAGTGCATTTTGTCTGCCATTGCCAAAGGGAATGAATGTCTTGATCTACTTTTCAGCTCCATGTTTCCATGAAATATATATTCAATATCATTTGTAGCTCTACACAATATCAATCCCTTGGTCAAGTCAATCTGTTGTTCATCCTCTTCTCTCCTTAAAACAAGGGTGGATGGTCTTATCAGGACAGATCCTTAGTCTGTGAGGATCATCACAAGAGCATTCAGGCAGTGAACTACAGAGGTAGATACCTGATGATTGTCTAGCACAAGCACAAAGCAATGGATAGAACAAGCACAAAGCAATGGATAGACAAGAAATTTCTCTTGCCTACATCCATTTTTCAAAGTTATTAAAATTATAGCTGTGGATAAAATGTCTGCATATATTGTAGCCATTTCTCTCTGCCTTTTCCAGTCACTATCTAACTTAATTTCTCAATTAAAAGAATCAGAAGCAAAGCCAGAACAAGTTCTCTGAGCCCATTTCTTTGCTTTCACAAACTTTATTACATAAAAACTACACCCAAGCAAAACCAGAATCAGCAAAGTGTGGGTATAAAATGTTATGAGTTAAAAATAGCAGCATTTCACTTCTTTTTTGTGGAAAAGAGCTACTTTGAAGGAATAGTGAATTTGAGAATTTATCTGAAGTTCATAATATCCTAGTATGGTTTGGATCAGAAAGTTTTTTTAAAGATTCTCTAGTTCCAACCTCACTGCCATGGGCAGGGACAACTTCCACTAGACCAAGTTGTTCACAGCCCCATCCAACCTGGTCTTGAACACATTCAGGGATAGAGGATACGACATATATTAGTAAAAAGTGAACTGAGCAAGTCAAAGATGAGCTTGTCCCCTAGTATAAGAACACGCTACCACCTCATGCACCTTGTGCCTTTTGACTACAGTATTCTGTGTATAATTATTTTGGTCCAAGAATCTGTACCTGCAGGGTGGAATAAATGACTGACAGAAATAGTTATTAGCCATATAATTCCATTACAGTTCCTTTAACTATAGGATAAAGCTCTCTGATTAATTAAGACAGAAGAGGCTTTTCTGTAACATGGTTCATTTCAACTACGCCGAGTTGCATTAAGGCATGATCTACATTCAGAGCCCTTAAAGAGAACCAAAGAGATACAATCAGCAGAAATTACACTGGAAGTATTTAATGTAAATTGTATTACTCTGTTGCTGTTGCTGCATGCAATATTAATTATGTTTAGAAATAAGTTTTACTAAACTGCTCATAGCCCATTAAATATTAATCATGAATATAGAAATTAACCTCTGGGGCTATCAATGGCTAATTAGCCAGGGCAGAGTACTGTGTTAATGTGGAGATTCTGCTTTTGGTACCTGAGATAGCTCAATCAGAACTGGCTCATGCGTGTCTGTGCAATGCTGCACTGAGCTGTGCAGACTTGCCTCAGCAAGGCAGGCAGAAAAAGTGCTATTAGCAGAGTAACTGGTCTTAGAGAGTTCCCTTCCACTGCATTTCATCATAATCTGCAGATCTTTGAACACAAAAATAGCTCTAAATTCTACCAGGACTACTTTTAACATCATGTTTTCTTTGAAAACAAAAATAGCTCTGAATTCTACTAGCACTACTTTCAACATTATGTTTCCATGTCCCTAAGTGTAATGTTCAAAAGAAAATGCTTTAATATTAGAGGCAAAAGTGAAATCCTTTCCAGCTGGATCCCATTTTCCATCTGTGGTTCACCATAAATCCTGGAAAATACATACTAGAAAAGTGTATTTTGTGTCAGTTAAACAAAACCACCCTATAGTTGAAAGTACAAAACTCTCTTGTTCAGTGTTTAGACACATTGCTTCTGTAGCTAAAAGAAAGAACATACATTTAAGACTTCTGAAATATAAATGTGACTGTAACACTTCAACAGTGGTTAAGACAACAAACTTGGAATGGAAAGCAAGAACTGAATGGAAAATAAGTAAACTAGCTATTAAATCTAAAACAAAGTTTTCTCTCTCTAGGATTCCTTGGGTACCTATTCAGTTCCTTGGAGGTGAGGCAACCTAGAGTTAGTCTGGTCCAAAATGGTCTATGCTGTAACCCCCGTGTAGAAGACCGTGTCTGAAGAGTCCAGCCAATTGTGTGTGATCAGCCCATACCTAACACAGACTGATAACTCCAAAATAAGATCAAAATGTTGCACCAGGAAGCAAAGGAGGACACAGGTACCTTTGCCCCAAGAATCTAGCAGATTCCCAGGACATAGGAAATTCAGGGCCTAGATTCTCCTGCACAGAAGAGTGTTCAGCTACTTGGGAACTTGCCTGAGGAGCAGAAATAAGTACCACATGCACAAGAAGTTAGACAACCGCGAAGAGAAGAATGGGGGGAACCAGCAAAAAGCTGAGCCTTTAGTCAAGCAAGGGCTGTGCTCTCTTGAAGATGTAACCTGAACTCTGCTCTCTCTTCCTAGATGTTCATGCCTCCTGCAGTAAAATCTACTCAAGACGTATGAAGAGTGGCAACTAGCACCTTGGATTCATAAACATTGGAGGCATCTATTGTGTAGCACTGAGTTCATGCTCCTGTCTGTGCTCTTACATTTTTCTGTCAAATGACTGATTTGTCCTATGCTAATGAGAAGAATTTATTCACACTACAAAAATTTCCCAGGTTTTTCAAAAAGCATGGGAAGAAGATGATGTCTTCTGGAGGGCCCCAGAACAACTTTTCACAGTTTGTCCCTCTCTTTACTGACTACACACAGAATGTGAGCTCCTATGGTAGGAGCTCCAAACCATATGCCAATCACTTTCTAAACATGCATTGCAACAGCTGATCAAAGCACTCCAGAGCAGACCATATGGTCCCTACACAATCTGCCCAAGAGCATGTAAGAAACCTCCAGTATAACCAAGCATAAAAGCAGGTACCCATGAGCTTATGCCTGTTTCTTTGGCTATGTTTTCTTTCTTAAAATTTTTCATGTAAATCTTTCCTGAATTATAGGACAGAAAAAAAATTTACATTACTGTGTTGGAATTCACCCTGAGGAATAGCTACAATATGGACAAAACCCATGTGATCTTTTAAAAATAATAAACCAAACTCCTTTTAAAAGATATATATTTTCTGTTCTTTTACAAGGACAGAACATCACTATGATCTACTCTATTTCATTGGTTAGTGAACAGCAAAACAGAGCAGTTACACTAGATAAAGCCTATGGAAGCATGAAAAATAATATATTAAAAGCAGAGCAGTTCTTATTTTGCATATCTGTTCTTAATCAGAGCAGTATTCATTTCTTCTGAAGTATATCACTTCAACATCAAAGTAATTATATGGTAAACTCATTACCTTCTTCCACTTATAGAAAGTCCTGTGATTACTGATACTGAGAAATTCTAACTACTGTATTGTGTGCAGCAAAATACTGGAAAATTGCAGAGGAATATCTTTTCCAAAAAGAGTATGGTTTTGTTTTTTCAAGTTCCTTGCAATTTGAGAAGCAGGTTTGGTTGATATACTCTATCTTTCAAAGCTGATGGTTCCAATCCACTAAGAAATTTTGGCAACAGGCCAAAAATTATCAAACAGGAACATTTTACAAAGAAGCCTACAAATCAGCCAAGCAAACATTATTCTGGCAACATTCTGTGATCTCTGATCAGGTGCTGACAGCTTGTGCTCTACCAGTGCCATCAAGCTCCACCTGTCAGAGGTGGAAGTTAACAGAAGTTAACAGGGTTTCTAGACCACAAGAGCAGAGTGGCCCTTCCTGAAAATGAAGGAACATAAATCCAACAAATTGTCACACTACAAATATCATGGAAGAAACACAGAATTTAGGCTGCCTACAGAAATAATGACAACCCAAAGGTTAAATAGTGAATACTGAACTACTTCATCCCATAGTTACAGTGGTCCTGTAAAAAAGTAGGCTTATTTCTGCTTTCCATGTCTTGCAGAGAAAATTTTTTATACTGTGCATTCCATCTATATGTGTTGTGAATACATTCCAAATCGGGCTACCAGAAGGTATAAGAACTCAAATATTATTAAGCATATGGAAAAAAAAAAAAATCATGCTAAATACAGTGTTTAACAAAAAATTAAAAGCGAGCAATCTTTAGAATGAAAACATGAGTGCAAATAATCTTTTTCCTCGGCTGGGATGGAAACTCACCTCTTCATACACTTTCTTGGCATTGCTGTTATCTCCTATCAACAGGTAGCCAACACCAAGGTCATTCTTGAATGAAGTATCACTGGGAAACAGCTGAACTAATTTCTGCAGGGTAACCAGGGAACCCCTCATGCGACCTAATTTGATTGAACAAGACTTAATTACAACTACAGACAGAAGTAACTGTAGTAAAGAGACTTATACAACATCTAAGAAAACATAAATCAGAGTCAAGTGTTCTACTTTCACTGACGATCTCATGATTGATCAAGCAGAACTTGAAGAAACCTGTGCAGACAGGAGCAGATTCAGCTGCTGGGTTGTCACTGAGGGTGCAGCCATACACGAAATAAATATTTCAGGACATCACTGTGAGTGCACATCATGCAGTGTTGTGGTAGCCTCTAGTGGAGAACCCGTTACAGTGTAGCAGTGACAACATTATTTAAGCTTTGGTTGCTTTTTCACACACAGATGTCAAAGACCTCAACAAAACTTGGTAAACATATCAAAATAAACTTAGTCTGAAGTAATTAAATGTATTTCTAGTCTTAAGCAATGGTCATACTCTTTTTCTGCTGCAAAAATAACCCTGTCTGATATGCTTAAAATCAAGTATGTTCCTTGATTTCCTAGATGAGGTCTTGCTGAGGAACAAATCAAGTTGATATTAAAATCCAACCCATGGGAACAGAACTCTTCTCCTTCAAAATTGACTGTGCCTGATATTCTAAACAGCAGCTCTTGGACATCACAGAACTGAGATCAAACTTTCAGATGTTATCCCCAAGCTCGATTCCATTCTTCTCTGTCTTTGCAGAAAGTTTATTCTGGATATGTTTACTCTGCATATGACACTAATTTCCTCATTTCTTTCAGCTTCAGTAGAAAAAGAAGAACTTTTCTTCTTTCTCGGTCAATACAAAATTGTGACCACCTCCCATGAGAAATTCTCACACCTAGTCCACTCTTGTCTACAGGCACTATTACCAGACAAGCAACTATGTCGACTAGCCTCCCTAGGGAAAAAAAAAAAAAAAAGAATTTTAAAATACTTTTCAGAAGCATTTATGAGATTAGGAACAGAAGTCCTACCAAAAATTCAGTGGAACTGGCACTTTTACATCCTTGGGGATCTTTTATAAGTCTTGCTCATGCAACTTCTATAATTTTTAAACCACCCTCAGATCTTACCAAGAAACTGCTGCCTGTCTGCTTCCCGTTTCAAGCTCAGCTTTATGAGATCTGAAGGGACATTTGGCAGACTAACGACCTCATCATAGGTGTTGATAGCTTTTTGTAGCATCTCATTACTTCTCATTTTCTCAGCTAAGTCATCTTCAGACTAGAAAGAATAACAAAGCCATCATTAGAACACATAATAATCTATTAGCCTTAAAAATAACTTTCTTTTCTTAAAAGGCAAACTATGCAATTGTCAGACTACGGGAATAGTTTTAGAATTGTCTTTAATCTATATATTTTTTGACATAACAATGGAAAACTTGTTTGGTTGTGCTTTATGGTAAGGCAGATCAGAATTAGTTAATTCTTGCATGAGGAAGTTTGCACCTAAAACATTCATTAATGCAGATTTTTAGTTAATATTTGTAGAAGAATTTTTGCCTGTGAAAATAAATGAAACTATTTATTTTAATAATACAGAAGAAGTGTAAATTGCTGCCTATGGATTATTTGTATACTAAGCCTCACACTGGCAGCAATACACAGCTCAAAACAACACCAAGAAGCATTTCTTCCATATCTTCTGACACAAATTTATTTACACTGTCTTAGAAAACTAATTAGGAATTGGCTTTCCTCTTGCATATGTTCATAGAATATTTACCCTAAAACTGTTTAAAATTTGTCCATCCTTAGCTTTTCTTCCTTAAGCTACTTTGAGGATGGGAAATGCCCAACAAGATACTCAAACAGTTATCATCTGATTCTCAGAGATAACTTCAGAAATCAGTTTATAGCATGACTATTGTTCACCAAGTAAAAACTGGTTCAAGGGCCTCATTAATTGTAGAATAGCACAAGTCCCTTCTACAGTGAGGGCTTCACTTTGTTCGTCTTGATTAACATGAGTTCAAGCAGTCTTTTATTACACCTCGTGCAGTGGGACTACCCTACTATTTATGCAAATACATACAAGGATTGTTCTCTCCTGAGACACCCCAACATGGCTCAAAAGTATTCTGAACATCGAGCTTATTTAGTGGGGTTTTTTTGGAGGCAAACACCTGAAACAGGACTCGCTCCACAAGAAAAGCTAATTAAGCCTCCTTGCTTAAGAATTCATGTTCTTTATCCTTTAACACTTGCTCTTTTAAGAACTCCAAATCCCCTTTCCTTTTTCACCCAGTGAAAAAGCAGCATTTAGCCCAGAGCTGAGTGACATGTGGATTGACCCACTGCAGCAAACTGTAGGTAGCAGCCAGGTTCTGCCTGCTGTTCCTGCACTGGGACAGCTTGGATTCCTCTCTTACCATTCATCTGACGGCCTTCATGAGAGCTACATCTTATCTGTGTGTCATTTACAACACTTCCCATTAGACTAAAGTTTGGGAAACTCCCAAAAGTAATTTTTAGCTGAAAGCTCCCAAAGTGATTAGGGAGGGATAGAGGACTGAAACAGATACAATAAGACAGATCACATAATTCTTTATTTCCCTAGGAAACATCCATAAAATTATAAACAGTCTGACATGAGTTTAGAACTCTATTAAGTTTTATTTTATCTTCTGTTAACATTTATTGGTTTTTTTTTTTTTTTTTTTAGTACCTGTGCTTTCCCATATCTTGCTCGAGGACTCTGTGGATATCGATTCACTAGTGCTTCAAATGCCCTTAGAGCTTCTTCAACTTTTCCCTTGAAAGTAGAGATATTTATCAGCAATTCTATGTAATAAAAACAATGAAGAATGCATGACTGAATAACACATTAGTTTCCCCAATTAAAAAAAAAAAAAAAAGCAGATTGAATCAACAACTTTCATTCATATTTTTGTGGCCATTGCCTGCTTGCTTAAGAGAAATTAATTGCCGTTATTTATGAAACAATATTATCTACTTTCCATGATTAAAATGAATAGTTTGGGGTTTATTTTACTCGTGTTCCCTCTGTTGACTGGAAAAACTGCTGAGATGACAATGACCTGTCTCTGTAAAGCTGTGAAGATTCTATTGCTAACAACAAAATCCAGATTGAATGGAAAAGAGAATAGAAAGAAAGTTCTAGAGATATGTGGAAATTTCTTCTCTGCATACCTCACATGATGAACACTATTGATACTATGGATCTTCTAGGGCAAATGCTTTAAGACCCATCCACAGTGTATGGCTGTTTCCTTCAAATATTTTGTATAACATTGTCCCTCAGGACAGCTCACACACACTCTGTGTCTCTTGACTGTTACATAAAAAGTTCACGTGACTATGGTATCCTCATGATCCTCTTCCTTGGAACCATTCCAGGTCAGGTTGGCCGGGGCTCTGAGCAACCTGCTCTAGTTGGAGATGTCCCTGCTGACTGCACAGAGGTTGGAGGAGATGACTTTTAAAGGTCCCTTCCAATCCAAACCATTCTGTGACTGATGCTGATTAAAGAAGTGAGGATGGAAGCTGAGAAGAACCAGCTGCACTGTTAAATATGAGTGAAGTGCTGCTTGGCAAAATTTGGCATCAGATCTTACTGTCACTTCCAACTCTTACAGCTTTATAAATATGAGTGGACTATTATAAACAACTATCTATCTTCAAATATTACATATGTTTGATTTGTTACTAAATTGGGGTTTTTATCTTGTGTTCCAAAAGATAAACTAGGCTCCCAGTGAAGAGTGGCAGGCTGAGGTCAGTGCTCTCTCTGTAGCAGCCCTTCAGCCCCATCACAGTCCTACAAGAACTCTGAGGCTGTGCGGATGGCAACGTGAAGCTAAACCTGCACAGTCAGTCTTCTAAAAATCAAGAATGATCCTACAACTGCAGTGACTAAAAGGGGTTTTGTTGTACTGTGCTGAAAATGGCATATCTGCTCACTCAGCCAGCTAAAACCCAGGGTACAACAAAGACCTGCAGACGTTCTCCGTGTGAGGCATAGCAGAGATTTTACAAGACTTACAGACAAGACTTAAAGTCTCTCATTTTTAATAGTCACATAGTCTTGCTTCACTATTTTCTTTTGCATTTGGAAAAGGAACATCTCTGCAAAGGTCTTGTTTTTTGACACACTTGATGAAATTGAAAGTTATAAGAGAAGATGACTAAAGAGATGTTGTTTGTTGTTGGGTTTGTTTATTTTTCACAGTCAAGTTATTAAGCTCAGAACTACCAAAATTGACTGATGTTAAGGTCTTGATGTCACTGGTGGGAAGCAGGAACACCTGCTCTGTGCTCTTAGCAGCTATATGGGAGCAGAGACACCCACAGGACACACGGAGAATCCCAACAGAAATACCTGCTACAAAGATCTGCACCTAATGCTCACAAAGCATATGGACACTTACCAGAAGATCTGTAAGAACACACAAATTATTGATGTTCTCTGACAGTAGTTGACTTCAGTACTCAAATGGAGAACACAGTGATAAGACAGAACCATGCAACCCTGTTTTATGGGATTAATTTAAGCAGTTTTTTGATGGCAGGAATTCAACAGTTAAATCTTTTCAAAGTTAAAGGTGAGCAAACACACGTGAACAGACACACACTTATGACTTTAAAAAATTTTAAGACAAACTATCCAGCAGAAATGAAATTTTAAAGACAAACATGCACTGAATAGTTAATTTTAAAAGCTAATTTCACAGGAAGGAATCTAAACTCTCCCTATCTAGGTAATATCAGTAATTCTCCCTTTTTCCAAGCTCATTTTTATTTTACTCAGTGAAACATTCAAAACTTACTTTTTTACGTAGTTTTTCTGCAGCATCTAGTTCAGCTTTAATGGTCTTATCAAACTTATTTAAGAGCTTTGGTTTTTTCTTCTTTTTAGCTAGAAGAGATTTAAAAACCACACAGTTCATTACTTCTTATATATTTCACAGCACTTGTCGAGTGCTTGATTTCTGACTTACTGCAATCCCAAACTCCTGTATGGAAGAACAATCTTCAGTCAGTCAAATTGAATGACTTTGCAGTCAACTTTTTGATAAAGCATTTTTCAGCTCAGCTAGTCAAGGATATTTTTTTCAAATGGTTCAACTGACATGGAAGAACAAAGAGAACTGCCATTTTTCTACATTTATATGGTATTATAGAAAATATAATTACCAGGACATATTAGTAGCTTCTACAGTTGTGCCTATGTATGCTTACTTTGTCTAAAGCAGTTACAAGAGCTGACAGTAATTATAGTTCCTCAAGGGACTCAGGACTCAGTTTCCACAGCTTGGTTTCTAAGCTACCACACAGTAGCAGAGGAGCAGCAGTGAGAAGCAAACCAGTCTTGAAGGAAATTGTGTAAAGCAAATCACATTTGAGGCAAATTGAAGCAAATTGTGTTGATTTAGAGAGCAATTTACTCCATAGCGGCTCACTCTTAAACAATGTCTCATTGCATTAAGTATACTAGTTGTTAAAAAAATGCAAATATGCTGCTGAAGGGTATGACAGCAGATAACTGCTCCTCTCCACATGTGCTACAGCTGAACTTTGCTTTTGCACTTCATTAGGGAAAAAAACACACCTTTTCTGACACAAGGAAAAATATACTGGCTGATGCAAGTAACTACTCATTATGTATCCCTGTAATTAGTAGCACATAATTTTGCTTGAATAATGCATTACTGTTTATTTCCTCCCTCTATGGACAGTAAGTTATTAATAGCATGAAAATAAGTAAAATTATTAGTTTAAACAGGGAATGCTGTAAAAGGTTGATCCTTCTTAAAATAGAAGTGACAGATTGTCCAAGGCTTTAGCTACCAAGAAGTTAAGAAGGAAAAATCTGTCTGATATAGAAGAGTTTCCTCCTTTTTCAGGAAATACCAACAAGTACCATACATTACTACATTGGTTTTGCTGCCCTAAGCACTTGTCATTGTACCCTATGACTTTAAGTCAAGCATTTATACTCAAGCATACAGTAATGCACTTCAGAAATGGAGTTCTCATGGAACTGAAATGACTAAAGAGGCAAAAGGGTTGTTAGGTTTTGTGATTGAGGTTTTTTTTCTTTTCTAAAAATATACCAACTCAGTTTTCCAAGAAACCATTGCTATTTTCAAGGCCTGGCTTGTTCAGCATTTGGGGTGGATGAACTCAGAAGCATCAGTCCAAGGAACTGATAAAAGCAGGTGTCCCCAAGGTCTTTTTAGGGTGGTTGAGCTCATAGCTGCTATGTGAAACTGTCATCTATTGCTAGCAGGAAAACTGAGGCATGTCAGTACCTCTGTATACGTGAGCTAGGGAGCTTCCAGCTGGATATCATAGAATTGTTTAGGTTGAAAAAGACCTTTAAGATCATCAGTTCCAACTATTAACTTAATTCTACCAACTCCACTGCTAAACCACATCCCTAAGCACCATATCTATATGACTTTTAAACACATCCAGGGATGGTGATTCAGCGACTTCCCTGGCCAGCCTGTTCCAGGGCTTGATAACCCTTGGTCACCACCAAACACTGGGTTTGCTCCTGCTCTCAAAGTAGGAAGTTGTACTCCAGAAGATGCAATCCACAACTACAACATCAGTTCTCTATTTAAGACTGGCCAGTTACACAAATCCTGTGTATTCAGTAAGACAGAACACTTATTTGTCAGCTGACTTCCAGTATTCACGGAAAGACACAAGGCCTTAAACTCAGTATGCATGGCAAAGGAAGGAAGCTTTCCCACCTACCCAGAGAGTCTTACTGCCTGTGGGATGTCACCTCCACAACACCTCTGAGTTTACAAGAAGATAAAGCAGAATCGGCTCAGAAGAAAAACTGAATTAAAATCTCACAAGTCTGTGGCACAAAGATATAACATCCTTCCATCACACCCGACTTCAGTGATGTATTGGAAGAACCACAGTATGATATATAAAAGAATTATTACCATTTTAATGCTCTACCAGATCTGGACAACAAATCACCCTAGCAGTTGTGTGATTGTGCATTACTTCAGGTACATGGTAAAAATCTGTAAGTCACTGAAGAAAAATTACATGTTTTTTTTCCCCTCTGAAAACACAGAAGTTAAATTCTTTGTATCATTGAATTTAATATATTGGGTCCCATCTGCTAAAAGATTATTACACTAGAAGGAGGCAATGGATAATTTATTAAAATACCCCTGCAGGGAGATAGCAGGCTATCTGCTTCAGAGAGGAATGCTTGATGGCTACACTGAAAGCTCCCTGGTGAATCCTTTAACATATGACTAGAATGGGAGATGAAAACGATTGCTCATTATATAATGTTTACTGTGCTATATTGGTGCCTAGCAGCTGAGTAATATTTATGTTAACAGCTCCTTTCCAGCTTTTCATATTGATGTCCTGCTGGGCTAGAGCTGATCTATAATTGTATTGAAAATGGGAAGAAAATACTTTTTTGTAATGCAGGGCAAAAAGGTCACAGAATCATAGAATTGCTTTGGTTGGAAGGGACCTTTAAGGTCGAGTCTGACCATTGCCCCAGCACTGCCAGGTCACCTCTAACCCATGTCCCTCAGCACCACATCTACACGGCTTTGAAACCCCTCCAGGGATGGGGACTCCACCCCTGCCCTGGACAGCCTGGGACAGGCCTGGACAACCCTTTTAGAAAAGAAATTGTTCCCCATGTCCAACCTAAACCTCCCCTTGAAGAACCTTGAGGTCACTTCCCTTTGTGCTATCGTTTGTTCCTTGGGAGAAGAGCCAGGATTCAGGATGCAGCTTCACCAGTGCCGAGTACAAGGGACGATCACACCTTTAGTTGCAGATGGACTTTCAAATAAGATGCTGGAATTGAGTTCTCTCTACTGTCATTATAATCTTAAAGGAGCAAACCTCGAGGCTTCCTCTGTCGTGCATCTGCTACCACTGGCATGTGAAACAAAGGAGCTAGGACTCTGGTGTTTGGTTATTCACTTCATAAGACACAGGGATTCAAGATAAACCACGGCCTTCACAGCCACCTTGAGGACACATGGTCCCTAGTTTTTGAATTGAAAACTACACCAGAACAATCCTGCTGCCCTGACTGCATGTTGTGCTTGCTAACAGCAGGCAACTTTTAGTTAATTTTTAAATAAAAGCTGTAACTATATAACTGTAGAGGTTATAAATATATAATGATGTCTCCTTGTTTCTTTCCCACATTGGCAAAAGTAGACAAGTAGGAGATGCCATCTCTAAACCTCATCTGAAATGGAAACCTCCTGATGTGACAGTCTCATAGCAGGAGGGAGGCTCCTCGTGCCAGTTCTCAATCTTAAACCTGTCAAAACCTAAGGAAGCCATTTCCAGGGGAGCTTTGTTTTCTACACACCCTTCTATCCCTGCTGTGATACAAATTCAGTAATAACACTCTTGGCAACTTATGGATGGGAGCCTTAAAAGACAATAAGTAGACACTAACGATCATGATCTATTCTAGTTTTCCAATGAATTTCGTGACCTTCTGTTTTACTAATTCCCCTCATCCCCTCTCAAACATTCCAGCCTTCCCAGTCTGAGTTTCAAAGTTTCAATTATGGCTGAAAACCAACCATGTAGATTAGCAGACCAACTACTTTTACCTGGAATTCAAAATTTGCTCAAATAATTGTCCTCCCTCCACATATGAGGCCCATATCATTACCCAGATTAGCTGTTGAAATTGTGCTGCCTCTCGGTGGGTGCTTGAATGAGAATTTGATGATGATGAAACTCTCCTGTCATTGTCCTGTTGTTCGGAAAGCTCGTTAGGTGAGATAGTGTCAGTGATCTACTTGCTTTATGGGCTTCTATAAATGATAACTTACAAGGTATAAAAGCAAGTAACTGCATCTAGACAATTTAAAGCCAGCAGCACTACAATAATTAAAAGATGTTTCTAAAATGTATTGGTAGAACAGGTAAAACCTCTGTAATCAACTTATCAGGGGCAGCAATCAGACAATAAAAACTGAGGCATTTTAGGGACTAATAAAGCTGTGGAAACTAATGACTATAATAAATCTTTAGCTGCAGTTATTCCAGAACAATTTCCCTTGCAGTAAAAAGTATTCTACAGGGTTTTCTGTCTGAAATGACTGTTGTTTGGGTAGATGCTGATCATAAGAAACAATTGCAGAAAGGCAATTATATTTTTGCTATGTATTTCCATCATTCACTTTGTCCTTTTATCCCAAAGTCCTCTGGCTTCATTCAAAGGCTAGAATCAAGCAGACCTTTGACAAGATCAGAAATGAATTTCTTTGTTGATTTTCTGTACAGAATACATGTATTATCATGTCCTATACATTTAGTTCAGCATGGTGTTGTGCAGTAGCTTTGGACTTGGAGGACTACGCTTTTGTGAAATACAGCATTGGTCTTTCTGCCCACAACTCCTGTCTGATGCAGGATACAAATATACAAGTAAATCAATATGCAGTGTGTATGCAAGCTGAGCTTGCAAGGGTGGAACTCAGCCAGTGGAATCAGTGGAATTCTACATACTTTGTGGGCAGCAGGGCAGGGAGGGGATCCTGCCCCTCTGCCCCGCTCTGTGGAGACCCCCCTGCAGTGCTGGGGCAGCTCTGGAGTCCTCAGCACAGCAGAGACAGGGACCTGCTGGAGCGGGGCCAGAGGAGCCCCAGCAATGACCCGAGGGGGGAACCCCTCTGCTGGGAGCCCAGCAGGGGAGAGCTGGGCTGGGGCAGCCTGCAGAGGAGGAGGCTCCAGGGAGACCTTCTTAGGGCCTTTCAGAATCTAACAGAACGTTACTTTCAGACTTACCTTTCTCTGTTTGGCCTGGTTCAGTTTCTTCTTTGCTTTTCCCTAGAATATTAAAAATATAATTTAATTGAAATAAACTTATGTCAGTTTATGATGAAGAAAGAGATACAAAAAACCTACATCTTCTACTCAAAATATGATTGGGACAACATGATTTTTTGTTAAATGTTTATATTTTAAAGTAACCATGGATTACTGAACTATATAGTTACATTAAAGGTCTTTCTCTGTAGATGCTTCAAATATTACATTATTGCTTCTGTCAGAAAATAGTCCATAAACTTTCTCCTTTGGATATTTGGCAGATTTTGGTGATACACACAATACAAGCTATTTGCATGAAAAAATAAACCTTCATTAATTAAAAATTTTTGGGAACAGTAGCTTAATATCTCTATTTGATTAAAATATGAAAACCATTAAAATTAATTGGGAATTTAGGTTTCATTTTCAGAAGCAATTTGGAAGCTCTTGTCTTCCTTCAACTTTTAAAATAATTTAATTCAGGTGTTTCAGAAACATCTGAATGCAAAGGTAAATGTTAACTAAGCACCAGGTCTTCTGTAGCAAAAGACAAAGAACATGCTGTACCAAAATCACGTGTCTGTTGTGAAGGTGGCACATACAAATACAGCTTTGGCCTCTCTGCTTTTTCTCCTCTCCAAATTTTTTTTTATTCTGCCTTTCTCTACAACATTTAAAGCAACTTGCCTAACAATTCTAATGTTATTCTGCTCCATCCTAATGAGCTTCCAATATTTCCTCCCAATAAACTTGAGAGAATATACCAAAAAGAGAGGTCAGTTGGCTTTTTAGTTATTATTCTAACATATATTCTTTAATTTTGAGGAAATTTTATCTATAGAAGAAAAACCACATTTTTGTTAATTTCTAAGTCAGAGACACCTTGTCAGAACGTTCAATTTTCAAAGGTTTTTAAACTCAAAAGCATTATATTGTGAATAAATACACCATATAAAAATGCTGAAAAACTATTCTTTTCCATGGAGAAACTGGGTTATGCCAACACATGCAATCAAACTATTTCACACTGTAATTTCACCCTTTAATACAAGCTGACAACAGGTACAACTGAACTTGCAGACTTTAAGACTGAGTTTTGTATTAACTGGATTATAATATGATAAATTAAATAAACATGGCCATGCTGAATGTCATTCACCTCCTCAATGACATCATAAACGTCCAGATTGTCAGTTAAATGGAAATAATGACAAAAATCTCCAGATTCAGTTACATACTATGGGGTAACTTGGGGAAGGAATATTATTACTAGAACAGGATATTAATGAAAGGGTTGTTCAGAACTTGCTGAAATACAGGCTTTTGGGGGTTTATTTTTTTGTGCATACCACACACTAAATCAACCAATCACACCTCTCTGTACATCAACAGAAATAGCAAATTTTTCAAAGAGCTACAGCACAGTTCCAGATGAGATGCAGAGTGGTTTATATACTCATATTTCTATTATTTTTGCCAGCCCCAAGCACATAACTCACTGCAGGACAGTAAACCATGACACAACACACTGCTGAGCCACCCGTGTTCCCTGTGTCTCTTCCCTTAGCAGCAGCACACTCTCACCTGACCTCTTGCCTCATTCCCTTTTGGTCCCTCAGCCATCCTCTTCCACCCATCTTGGTCATTCATATTCTTTCTGCAACTTCTGTTCCATCACAGGAAGAAAAGGTGTGAGCTCACCACTCTAAAGCCTGTTCCTGTCTCAAATTTCTTGTCCAGCTTCACACTTGTGTATCACTGACAAACTCCTGCAATCTATCACCTGCAGTTCTCAACACTCACTGATGTACCAGCATCAATTCTCCAGATTCTCTCTTAAACTTCTTCCAGGCTGTACTGTGCTAAATCAGCCACCACTGATTTCACCAAAGCCTCTCCAAGGACCTTTAAAGACTCCAGCTTCTCCTTCTAGGTAGCTGCTTTTGAAATTCATCCCCCCTTGACCTTGTTAGCTCTGAAGATCTTGTTTCTCTTGGCACTCCCCACGCTGACCTCAGAATACACTTCAGCATCATACTCAGCACATATTGCTGTCCCCACCTCCCCCCCGATCCCCACCTGACTTTGATGCTGTGAAGGCTTTTAATTATGCTATTTCTGACAAAGATATATATGACAGTATATATATCTGTATATATCATATATAGTAATATATATATATATAACTATACATGACAGTAAATCTTGAGACTATTTTGTCATCAACTTAAACCAACTGTTGCTCAAACAAAAAACTTCCTTAGCTCTTCAAACCACTCTCATCCTTTGCCCATTTTTAATGCTTACAGCAAAACAAATCTAGGGCAAAATGACAGACAAATTTTTTTTCACCAGTCTCTACAGGCTAAGGCTGCTATCACTGTGTTACATATGCACCTGGTATTCCCAAGAAGGTTTCTACTACAAAGAACAAATTTATTTTTCATATTACAATACATCTAAATATTCGTAAGCAGGTACAACAATGACCCAAGTGACAGCTACAAATGTATTTCAGACTTGGTAGATTTTACATGAATTGAAATCAAAACTATAAATGTACAATAAAATTTGTGGTTTGTCTATATCTAATTTTTGAAACATGTAAAATTATACAATGATATTCAGTAAAACCATGACATTTTTCACTATCTTTCCCATATAATAATTTTCTTCTTAGTGACATGTGATGCCTGTTCAATTATTCAGAAGGTGAAAAAGTGACTTAAAATCATTGTAAAACTTTAATATTAAATAAAATTGAGTATCCTACTTTTATTTAAATTTTGCTTTCCTTATTGGTATTTATTCCTGTGAATTTAAAAAAAAAAAACCAATTGCATCCAAGACTTCATAGATTCACTGATATGGCAAGAAGCCATGCAGCAATGTGAAAATATAAGGAGATGTAATCTTTTGACTTTTTCTTTAACTACAATTCTTTATCAAGCACTATTTCATCATCAAAATATGGAGGTGTTGGAAACTGAAAGGGTCAAAATCTTTCTTTTCAAACTACTGCACAGAAACAACACCCTTGCTAGATTTCTCATTTAACCCATAACTGAGAATATTTCTCTGTGAAAGGCAGACATCACACTTCTCCCACACATTAGTGTTTGTTAAAGGGTGATATCTCATTCATTTTAAGTTACAAATAGAAATTATTTATTATTAAATCTTTTATTGGGAAAATTCAGGCCAAACCTCTTGCAGAATAGCTAATACTCCACAAGAAGGAACACAACACAATTAGGGAAGATGCAGACCTCAGAGTAATGCCCATTTCCTTCACTTAGTTTCATCCAGAAATATAAATTATCTCTACTTGCTGTAGCTTTTCCTCCTTGTAAATAATACTTGCAAAGGTGTTTCTAAGCATTCAAAAGTATTACTTCAAAAAATGATATTACTGCTCAGTGGCTGAGGCAAATATTTATCCACGTAGTTAGTATCTACCACATTTTGGACAAAATAATGACACTAGAAAGACAACAATATTCTTCTGTGCTTTATTGCAGCCAAACATTAAAACAGATTAAATATACATTTTATTTTTTTTTCAATAGTCCACTTGACCTTGCTCAGCTTGGCATATTTTTGTAAACATGAAGCACGTAAAATCACATACCCAGTTACAAAATACTTAACATTTGATCACAGCATAGTATACTCTCACAGTCCTATGATTCTACAAAGAGTCTGCCACTGTTATATAAAAAGCCCTCCATTCACCAGTCTAAAATTATTCCCAAGCTTCTTCACAAAATATGGCTTTGTAAAAATTATTGCTCTGCAATTCACAATCACAAGTAATTTCACTAGGATATCCCATCCCAAACCACATCACAGTCTAAAACTATTATTGCTTTCCTGAAAAGTCTAAAGAAATCACTTGGGGAGATCTGTTCGTTGATCAGACCCTCATTCCACTTTCGTGGAGTTTTACTGGAATCCCAGACAAAAAAAGGCAAACATGTACAACGCCCCTGACACTGGAAATATAAGCAACTAAAAACCTGACTCCAAAACAGTGTTACAGAAATTTAAAATCTCTCCATCAACCAAAAGGCAACCCCTGCTAGGGGCACCAAGTTGGATATTCTTCTTAAAAATTCATCTTATTTTATTTCTTCTAATCTCCTGGATCAGGTTTGGCAATTTCCTAAAAAAATCATAGCAATTATTCCTGAGCCAAAAAGGAACATTTGCAAAATGCCAAAGAATAAAATCTGTCTTCCTAATTGTGGAACAGCAGCACAGAACAGGTAAAAAGTACACCTGTTATATTTAAATTCAAAATCGCTCCAAGTCTCAATTTCAGACGTACCATTTACAAGAGCATTTATGATTGAAGGTCTTCAAGTTTGATATCCTATTTTTCTAAAGGTTGAACTTCCAAATATTTTTTTTTTTAAATAAAATGTAAAAGTCAATTATTTACCCAAATTTGACTTTTTCAATAACTCACTGAAATTATTAACTCCAGCTTAGAGATTATTATATTGGTAGGCAAACCAGAAGAGTTTTACTGAACTCAACTTGATTCTGGCAACTCAGCTTTGTTGCAATTTACATTGTACCCCTGCCAGGCTATTATGTAGCTTCTAGACATTTTGCTTTAAAAATCAAATGTGCATAAGTAAAAGAGAGTTCTAATTTAATACAAAGGGTTTCTGAAAAAAAAATCAAGTAATTTAGCCCTTTTATTGGTATGAATTAAACATATGCATTTTGTATCTTGTTAGACTATTTCAAAAATCACCTGAAATTCATGTAGTGTAACTGTTGACATAACATCAGTGCAAAAAAGATCCAAGTCAAACTTCACAGCATAGTGTGTGCCTGATTAGTGTCTTCAGTAAAATGTAGTTAGGCTGTATGCTATATCAGCAGTTATAAAACACTTAAAAATGCATAATAGTACAAGTTTCATTTGACCAAACTGCTCTGTACATACTGTATGAATCCACAACAAAAGATATATATTAAAATCTGAAAAAAAAAGTACTTGCTGCTACATTATAAATAGAGTATTAACAATTGCTTGAACAGCACAAATGAAACGCAGCTCAAAGTTGCTCTGTCACAAACACAGAAGAAAAATAATGAATTCACTAAAACTTGACCAAGAAAAAAAACCCAAAACTTAGACAGGAATGTAAACTAAACATCCAAGTGTTAAAAAAAGCTAACTAAAATGACAGCTGGCTACAACCCATTTACAATATCTTAGTGCTTCTTCCCCAAACCCTGAACTGCTTGGTTATGACATCATAAGATCTATTACAACCATCTGCTCCCCTTTTGTAGCGTATGGTTAGGGCTGGTCCTCCTGATGTAGGGACTTTTCTTTTGAAGCTTTAAGTATCTGAAAAAATAAGGGGAAATCTATATTAAAGGACCAACCAAAACACAACTTATTCTAAAACAAGAACTAAACCCCCAAAACCCTAAAGGCTAAAAAAATGCAACTTTGTAGCAGACTAGTTAATTTGAGGAAGTTATTGTTGCTAAGAGCTATCATAATTAATAGAGACAAAGTTGCTGGATAAGGTGGGACATGTAAACTTTTAAATATTTATCTAAGCAGCCAATTTTTTTCTCAGCATATGGCACTTCATCCACCTTGTAAAGGAAATCTAGGCCATGTCACAAATACATTCAAACCAATTTTATTTTTTTAATTAAAAAAAAGTATCAAGGATGCTAACAATTGGAAAAGAGGAGCCAGGGAATGAGGAAGGGTACAAAGTTAAGTGGAAACTTTTATACACATAAGGGATTTCAACAGTTGGTAAATAAATACAGGGCTATAAAAATGTCAAGGACACAAGATGAAAGAGGAGGGATGGGGGGAACAACCCTTAGATATTTTAAAACTGAACATATACAAGAGAGATCAAAACCCAAATACACAAAGTATCCCCAAAATAGTAATATGTCTTCTTTAAGAAGTGTCTCCAACACACATCACTATCTGTAATTTATGTAAAACAGGAGTAGCCAAAAATCCTAAATCAGCAGTATTTCAACACTAGCCTATTACACCACTCGAGTGCATTAGTCTCCAAAAGTACACTGTGACTGCAGTTAAAATAGCCTACTGCTGGAAAGGAGTATTGGTAATAATTTTAGAATTAAACTTAGAGAATTGGTACCTACAGATACCTAAATATACAGTCACCTAGTCATACTTTTTTTGTGATTAGGGCTAAAGTCATCAAAAACCTTTCAATTTGTACTCCAGCACATTCAAATCCCACACTTGATCTCTTCACCAACAATGTGATCTGAGAATGTTCCTCAGAGCCAAACTCATCCTCTGAACTATCTACTGTTTGCTTTCTCAAACAAATCAGTTCCTGTGCTTCACATAAAATTCAAACACCTGCTCTTAAACTGATATGAACTGAGGCCACTATGCTTCAAAGTTGCATGAATTTATACTAGAGAAGAGCAAGGACTCTACAGTGACATTTTAAAATATCTTTTACACCACCTGAAGTTATGTTTATGACAAGATACTTATACTAATCTTTCATATATGTAAAGAGTACAGATGTATCTAAAGGTGTTCTTCATGGAGAAGAGAGGTCTTGGCTGTCTCTAGTACAATGAACTCTATTATTACTGAAGCAACTGAAATACTCGTTTAAATATCTAATCAATGACCAAAGAGGAAAAGACAACAAAGTCCCCCACACTGAATCCTCCTCCACAGATAATAAAAAAAAAATCCCTGGTAAATATGAATTTCATACTCTAAGAGAAAAATCTAAAATAAAGTTGCCTTCAAATAGAAATTCTCACATTCAAAAGAGGCAGCTAAACATACTTAATTGTAGAAAAAACCCAAATTAATAGTAATAAAGTTTTTATTCCTGGTCAGTAGTTTACTTATGTCCCCTGCTTCTTTCCTCAGTTTTCGGAGATGCTGTATGAATTCTACTTTATGTGCTGAGACACCAAGCTGTTTTCCAACCTACATAGAAAAGTGGTCCATGTTATCTTCTACCTTCAAAACTGTTCCCACAGAGCAACACAAATTACTAAAACACCTTCCAAAAGGATCAAAAATACATACTATTTCAGAGTAAAAATACATGATTTTTAATTCTTATTTTATTTGAAAGTCCACCTAGAATTAAAGGAGTGATCATCCTCCTATACTTAGCACTGGGGAGGCTGCACCTTGAATCTGGTGTTCAGTTTTGGGCTCCTCGCTCCAAAACGGACATTGAGGGGCCGGAGTGTGGCCAGAGAAAGGCACAAAGCTGGGGAAGGGTCTAGAGCACAAGTGTGGTGAGGGCTAAGGGACCTGGGGGTGCTGAGCCTGGAGCAAACAAGGCTGAGGGGAGACCTTCTGGCTCGCCACAACTCCCTGACAGGAGGTTGGAGCCAGGTGAGGGTCAGGCTCTTCTCCCAAGGAACAAGCAACAGGACAAGAGGAAACAACCTCAAGTCGTTCCAGGAGAGGTTTAGGTTGGACATGAGGAACAATTTCTTCCCCTAAAGGGCTGTCCCAGGCTGCCCAGGGCAGTGGTGGAGTCCCCATTCCTGGAGTGATTTCAAAGCCGTGGAGATGTGGTGCTGAGGGGTGTGGTTTAGTGGTGACCTGGCAGTGCTGGGTTAGTGGTTGCCTCAATGATCATACAGGTCCATTCAAACCAAAACGATTCTAAATTGGGCAATCCATTCACTACTGTACAATACAGATAATTTTCTTTCTTGGTGAAGGTAGGAAATGCATTCGCTGCTGAAGACTGAGCCACAAATTACAGCACAAAAAGCCATAGAAGTATGGTCTGCAAAAACAAAAACTGAAATTCTCAACTTGATAATTGAATTCTGAATTTCCTTTTAAAACAGTATGTGTAAGTCAAGAGATCATCTCACAATCCTCCTGTCAATACAACTGACACTGTGCACTGCAATGAACTACCATTGAAATTTTGCAATACTCCTGTAATTGCTTTTTTGTTGTTTTAACTTTAAGCAGCAAAAGTTTTGGAAAGAAAATATCTTTTCATCTTCTACAGTTTCAAAATAAAGCACAGCAAAACAACTGGACACGACCTTTGTTGAATTTCTTGCCTATGCTGCCAAAGGTAACTATGGTTTGTTCCTGCACTGATTATGAACTTTGGTAAAAAATATTTCACATCCATTACGAAACACAACAATTTTAGATAAGACATCTATTAATGAACCCCTACAGCTTCCAACATCTCAACACACCATGAGGCTGGTATGAGAAGCAAGGTAGAAAGACCTCACAGACCACACAGTTAGGTATTGATATGAGCATTTCAAATCACCTCAGTTAAGGTTCAACATGTAAATTAAAGCACGAACTGAACCACATCTCCAACCTCTACTTGGCAACCACAAAGGCCTCCTATGCTTTTTCACATCTCTGGCTACATATGGCATGCCCAAGAGCCAAATGCAAGCTTCCCTTCCCACAAGGAAACACAACACTTCACAGAACTACCTGGGCACCACGCCACATAAGAGCTTCTGCACATTGGAAAGATGAACTAACCCAGCAAGTAGCTCAGGCTCATCAGCACAAACCAGAAATAAGAGTGTCAGGGCTCTTGGGTTGCAGCTTCTGTCATTAACTGCTCAGAGGTACAACTCAAGAGTTTCACTCAACTCAAGTACTTTGTTACCAAAAAAAAAAATCAATGTCTAATAATTAACTCCAAAAGCAGATGAAATGTAACAATATAGTTTTCAAATTTAGAAGCCATTTAGCTACTCTAAAAACAGTTTTGGTAAACTCTACGGTTACTACTGTCAGGCAACAGATAGGAGAGCTGGAAACACTCTTGTTCTTAAAATCAGTCAAGAAAAATGTGATGGCAAGACAAAAAAAGTCCCATTTCCAGATCAGTGCCCCAAAAATGTGCCACAGTCAGACTCTGAGGGATACACAGAGAAGTGATGGGATCACTGCCTGTGATCATTTACTCTGAAAGGAAGTATGCACTGATTTTGAGACCTGAAATTTTTATATTTCCCATTATAGCAAGTGTCCAACTCTGTCTGACATTATTAAATTAAGTTCTAAACTAAAAGTACTAACAGCTTTATTTGGAATAACCCAGTAACTATTACTAGCATTTATCCAGTTTACAAACATTTGGGAAAAAAAAAAGGTTCACTCACCCATTAGATCATCATTTGAATAATCCTCAGCTTGAACAGGCATTTCTGCAAGTCAAAAGCAGACAAACAATTCAAACTGGATGATTCTCTAAGTATTTACAACAAAACTGCATCTTTTCTCTGATGCTCCAAACACTGACCTCTGAAGACAACTCTGTAATAACACTTTTGCAGAAGTGGGATGTAATTTTCCTGAGTTGAATTCTTCCAGGGGAAAGATTAAAACTTAAGCAGGCTAAGGAATAAATTACAGGACCACACAGTTTCAAAAATGATATTTTAAAATTCAGATACTGACACGCAGCTCACCCACAGTTTCACACTATAGTATGGGCTTAGAAAACATTCATATACTTATTATGTTGTCACCTGTAATTGTGAAATATTTTACTTCATAATCCAGTTCTTCTTAACTCCATGTGTATGTTTAAATTAGATGTGTCACTGAGTGCTATTACTAAGGGGCTTGGGCTTGCCAGAAAAGACTGTAACAGCCAGGATGCTGGCTGCAGAAAATAACAAGAATTAAAGAAAGGGAAATAGATTCTCTGACTCAGGAAGCCCATAAATAAAGTGCTCAAAGCTTGGGAGACACTTCACCATGTTTTATTTCTTAGCTGTACCCTTTCCTGAGTTTCCACTACTGACTGGCTGGGGGGAAACAGAACACGCCAAAGAAATTTTCAGCTTCAAATGACCTAATACAGCCCTTTTTAGCCAAGTAAGTTTTTCTGAGCTGGGAGCACTCTCAACTTCTAAAACTGAAGGGTTCTGTAAGCCATTAAAGTATTGTCATGAAAAAACTCAAGATGATTCTAAAAATACAGTTGTGTTTGTCCTTAAAAGAAAAAAGCTGCAGAAAAAGTTATGAACACAGTTTGGCTGAAGCATAGAATTCTATTCTACAATATTTATTATTCTCAATTTTTATTATTTTTTTTTTAAAGTAGCACCAATACAGAATATAACATACAAACCTGATTCCTCTGGTTCTGTGGCCACAACATCTTCTGGATGCTCACTTTCTACTGTTACAAAGAAAATCAGTGTAGAAAGTTACACAGGGTATATTCACAATTCTGGTTTTATTCCCCACCAGCCACTCAGATCGAAACAGCATCAAGCAACAAGAAAGGCTTAAATTGCAGAACAACCAACTAGATTAACTTGAGAGTAGAAAAAAGGTACTGAATGCATTTCACATACAAAAGGTTAGCTCCTTCTTGTTATTGGCTTCCACTCTATTACACAAGAGTGATTTTGATTAATTTGTTGTTTGTGTGAACCAGTAACACCTATTTCCACACTTATTTATGTGTGCGCCCACCGCCCAGCAGCCAATGGATCCTGGGCTGCACCCCGCAGCCTGGGCAGCAGGGCAGGAGGGGATCCTGCCCCTCTGCCCCACTCTGGGGAGACCCCCCTGCAGTGCTGGGGCAGCTCTGGAGTCCTCAGCACAGCAGAGACAGGGACCTGCTGGAGCGGGGCCAGAGGAGCCCCAGCAATGACCCGAGGGGGGAACCCCTCTGCTGGGAGCCCAGCAGGAGAGAGCTGGGCTGGGGCAGCCTGAGAGGAGAAGGCTCCAGGGAGACCTTCTGGTGGCTTTTCAGTGCTTAAAGAGTGCTTATAAGAAAGACGGAAAGACTTTTTACTGAGTTTACTTTTCTTGTAGTGACAGGACAAATGGTGATGGTCTTAAACTGAAAGAAGGCAGATTTAGATTGGATATAAGGAAGACATGTTTTACACTGAGGGTGGTGAGAGCCTGGTCAGGTTGCCCAGAGAAGTGGTTTATGTCCCATCCCTGGAAACATTCCAGGTCAGGTGGGCAGGGCTTTGAGCAACCTCCTCTAGTGAAAGACATCCCTGCCCACAGGAGGCAAGCTGGTTCAGATGATCTTTAAATGTCCCTTCCAAGCCAAACCATTCTGTGGTTCTATATAGCAAGTTTCTCTATTTTTTGTTTTGTAATTATATTAACAACTATAAATAGAAGAAAAAATTAAACTCAAACCTGACAGCTCCTTATCAACATGAGAATCTTCAATAATTTCATCTATAAGAAAAAGCATAAAAAGAAAAAATATATAATGACTATTTTGTTTCTTTCACATCTGATCTCAAAATGCACCTATTTCATCAAAAGGCTTTAAGATCACAATTACAAAATATATGTACCTGGCTCTGTGGCTTCATTCCCCTCCTCTGGAAGGTCCTCAACAGCTAAAAAAACATTCAATTCAGAGCAATAATGAAGTCAAGCTCTCGACTCGAAGTTTATGAAAAACACAGAATAACACAGCTAGCACACAGACATGTTTAACTGTGACCCACAAACTGCTATAAAACAAGAAGGAATTTTGAGGAACTCAAGAGAAAAAAAAGAAATTATGTCTTAAATTTTCTTCCCTGTTTCACTAAAGAACTGCTGTAATCATCAGGTATTTCAAAATTTTACCTTCTGAACACATGTTGTTTGGATTAAGACACAGTAACTTTAAAAATTGAAATTTTAAAGTCTTTCTCAGCATTATCAGTACTCCCCCTTTCATCTTTTGCAGCATCAACTCCATCTGGTAGACATATTAAAAACGAGACTTAAAAAACCCTGAAATACCTATAAACTTCAACTATAAAAATCTTTTTATTTGGATAAACATGCAATTCCTTGGTAAGTCCTACTTTCCTTCCTGAAGGACAATGAGTAAGTTTTTCAACTTAAATGACAGATTCTTCCATCGAAAAATATTATTTCTTTGAATATGGTACCTTTTAACTCATTTCACTGTCCTCTCAAGCTTATGATGACAAATATAGCTGGTATTTCAAGACAACAAAGTATAAAGGACACCTTTAAGATGAATCCTCAGGGATGGTATATTAAAAGAAGGTGCCTCAGTTCACAGTCATAAAACTCAGTTTATCACAACACCGCCTATAGTGTCTCAGCCGTAATTGGCAATATCTTGTGACTGAAGACTACACAGATTACATATATCAATATATACAAACAGCAATACTTAATGATTTTTAACTTGACTAAAACATTTCTCTGATGTTGAAAATATTTTCTATTTCAACAACATTTATTTGAGAGATGCTTCTCCTTCAATTACGTATGAAACAAAGATTTCCTAACATGCTCCATAAACGTGTAGATGTATATATTATATATTAAAACTATACACGTGATGGGATGAGTGTGGAAGTATATACACACCTCCATATACCCACATCTGTATTTGTGTATATATATGTGCGTGTGTATATTTACATGCATGTACACAAGTGTACACAGACACGTGTGTCAAGGTCCACACTTGTTCATCTCCATCTTAAGTCTCCGCCTACTTTTCATGTTTCGGTTCAGAAAGAAAAGAAAAATCAAGTTCCTGGGTGGTTGGTATACATTAAATATCCTAAACACTTGGTTGTTAAGCACCTAGGTAACTTCTTTACTGATACATTCAAAGCTCTTAAAGAATTTCTCTAGTTTTGGGGCTTGAAGAGATACAGACTCCTTACTGGAGACTGTAGTGGAAGTTCTACACAAAATTCAAGTACAAAATGTGAATATAATGCTGAAATTTCAGTATTCCATCTGTGTAGATAGAGATGCTTAAGAAAAATGACAGGAATAAAGCTCTCCTTCTGTACAATTGTTATAATTCACCAATGAGTAAATTCACCCTAATCTTTGAGTGAAGAGCCAGTGCAATTTTTGTAATTCTGAAGAAATAGGCTAAGAACATTCATTATTTTAATTTAGCTCTTTTATCTTATTCCACATATATGCCAAGTATGACAAAGAGGACCAATATGAGAATATAATCTATATGCATCCTCTACATGGTTAAAGAGCAATTGCTCACATATACAAGGAGTTGAAGATTAAAAAGAACAGACAAAAAAACCCTTCAATAAGAGTTTACAAACTAATGTGACTGATATCGAATATTGTCATACCTTGGTCTTCGTTATAATCACCAGGGATTCCATCCTCTGGTTAAAGAAGAAAAAAAAAAAAAACAGCATTAAAATCCATGGAATTTTAAGACTATAAATACATGCAAATAACACAGAGTCAAGTTATTCAGAAGGAAAATAAATATTCAAAACTATAGTATTTTACTGTATCAAAGTTAGCAGGAGGTCAACAAAGGTGAAGATTTCTACAAAATCCTGTAAGAAGAACAGAATCCTATTCTGGCATCACAAGATAGACTTCAAATAAAAAGATAAAGCACTATATCAGGAGGCTTTTATGCAGTTCATCTACAAATTACCTACAATTCAGAATGAAAACACTCATAAATGATTTTTATATATATAGCAAACTTCTATAGCGGAATTTGGGAAACCCCTTATTAAGGGTTCCTTGCTTAAAGATTTTTTTTTTTTAAGATTCTTCTTTCTTCCAGACACTTATCACACTAATTTCAAAGATCTTTGGCAAATGAAAATTACTTTTTATCCATAGAAACACATCTTTGCAATTTATAATACAAACATTCATTGTCCTGGAAATTTAAACCTCAAAGTATTCTGTCCATTTGGCTGACATGAAAGAAAAATAGTAACCATGTAACTCTTTGTATCTATAGCGGAATTTGGGAAACCCCTTATTAAGGGTTCCTTGCTTAAAGATTTTTTTTTTTTAAGATTCTTCTTTCTTCCAGACACTTATCACACTAATTTCAAAGATCTTTGGCAAATGAAAATTACTTTTTATCCATAGAAACACATCTATGCAATTTATAATACAAACATTCATTGTCCTGGAAATTTAAACCTCAAAGTATTCTGTCCATTTGGCTGACATGAAAGAAAAATAGTAACCATGTAACTCTTTGTATTTTTTAGAATGCAAATAAAAATATAGATGGAACAGTTTACTAAAGAACTGATGCCACCTATGAGCTCCAATGTCTTGTTTTTTTGTTGTTTGTTTTTTTTTTTTTTTTTCCCTGTTTTTTTTTCTGTTCTGGTTTGGTTTTTTTTTTTTTTTTGTTTTTTTTTTTTTTTTTCTTTCTTCTTTTTTTCTTTGGTTTGGGGCTAAACTTCAATGACACTTCAATAGAAAGAAATAAGACCTTGGACTGTACCTGTGTAATGTTCCACAGCATCTTCCAGTGTTAGTTCAGATTCACCTGAAATAAAAATATTTAATATTTTGCCTTCTTATCAAGTTTTCATACAACAGCTACATAGCAAAAATGAAGTTAAAAATGTCAGATTTAGCTCAAGAATAACAGAAGCAAACATACTGACTTAATACTACAATGCTTTGACACATCCAGGAGCTACACTGTAAGTCACATAAGATACTAAGTTCATACATACTTGTATTTAGGCTTAAAATCAGGAAGACAAATAGGTCTTTGACAATCCATTGATTAACCTATTAACCTGGAAGATTCCTGACAGAACAAGATCTTTGTGTTATGTACTGGATTCATAGAATTTTGTCTTCACAAATTTAATGGTAACAACTGCAAAAATCAGGCTTATTTGACATGGAAAAAAATGAGAATAAAATTGCAGTGAAACAGTTAACAGGACACATTACTTTGAAGCATGTTTAAGAAAAAGTGTAAGTGATGATATTACAATCTGAAGTCATGATAATTTACTAACCTGGAGCTTCTGGATCACTTACTGTCTTTTCCACATCCACATCATATTCATATGAAGCTGTAAATTAAATAAGAAAAAAATAAAAACTGTTGAAACTGAAAAGATGAAATATTTTTAATACTCTACTATTTTAACTTGCATCCATAATGTGTCTGTCAATAGCTAAATGTAGCTCCTTACTTGAAAATTGGCAAATTAAAACCTTACAAACACTTTCCACATGACAATCTAATGAAGGTGTTGGGCCACTCTCTACTGGTCCTCTGTTATACTTTCTGTATGAAAAAAAAAAAGATTCAAGAGATCTGTCTCCATCACTATTTTTAAGTTGCTCTTCTAGCAGCAATTAGAAAAAGAAAAGATGAAATATTTTTAATACTCTACTATTTTAACTTGCATCCATAATGTGTCTGTCAATAGCTAAATGTAGCTCCTTACTTGAAAACTGGCAAATTAAAACCTTATAAACACTTTCCACACGACAATCTAACGAAAGTGTTGGGCCACTCTCTACTGGTCCTCTGTTATACTTTCTGTATGAAAAAAAAAAGATTCAAGAGATCTGTCTCCATCACTATTTTTAAATTGCTCTTCTAGCAGCAGCAGTTAGAAAAAAATGTAATCTTCCCCTATCCTCAAAGTTCTAGAGTAACTTTTTACTCATGTGCAGGAGGAACACTGGTGATACACAGGAGATAAGAGCCAGAAACCAGACCTTGAGAAATATGTAAATTTGCTTCTGGCATCACTGATTTACAGCAATTTACTTTTTTTGCATTGCCTAGTTAAATATGTGGCTTATTTTCCTCTGTGACTACACTTCTTTGTGTTGTTATTAAAATACTCAGTATGATCCATCTGACAACACATGGTACTGAAGGTAAAGTAACTATCCTTTTACTCTGGAAGCATCACAGCTTGGATTCTAAATTGGGAACAGGAAGTCAGCAATCTCCCACAAAGACAGGAATAAGCAGTTTAGCTGTATCAAACAAAATTATTTTCCTGTCATATTTGGCATCAAAGAGGAGTTTAAAGTCCAGAACTAACAGTGAAACAAAGATAAGAAGCCAAATCCAAACAGAAATCAATGTCTAATGTAAATGGAGGAGGCTACCTGTATGATAAACAAGCATTATCTATCATTTATCTAGAATAAAATACTTATCAGATAACAGGGAAACTGTTGATATCCACCTAATGTCTTCAAAATAGGAAAGATGAGCTAATGCCATTGTACGTGGAATCAAGCACAACTTGATGATGACTACAAGCTAACCGGGTTAGTTCAGGCAAAATTCCAAAAAGCTTTGAAGATGAATTGGGGCATGCAGAAAAACAGCACAAGGATAGGTCAGAGTGAAGTCTCTCCTCAGTGCTGTCTCCTCCTCTGATACTATCAATGGCCATAAAGAAACAAAGAGTCGTGAAGGGAAGTTTTCAGACTGGATGCTTCTGAGAGGTGACAGGTTCCACGTGAGAACACAAGTTTTTGACTAATGCCAAGAGTAACAGGCTAGAAGAACCTTGGCATTGCAGACTCTACAAAAACAGTAATATAAGCAATAAACTCATTCCACTTTCTTAGACTGTACAACCACTGATCCCTTGCCTATCCAGAGTCCAATCATACACAACAGCAATAGGTAGAAAAGTAAAAATTGAGGTTTTTGAGCCAATGAAAGGGAAGTTCCCAAACCTTTGTGCATTCTTTTTAAAAACCATTTGCAATACCAAATAAGAGACAATCAGCTCAAAGTAAAAATATCTAAGACAATCAAGGATAGTTATTTAGAAAAAAAAAATAATCAGAATTATATATTCCTAAACCAGTCTAAACCTTTCTATTCTCCTTTCTCATATCATCTGTTACATTTTGGCTGAAAACCAGTATTACTGACTTTGGAAAACCAAAATTATACCTGGAGATTCATATGGCTCATATGGTTCAGGCTCCATTGCTCCAAGATCATCTGCCACAGCATCAGCATCTGAGAAACAAACATATATTTGCAAATTTTTAAATCAATACCAAAACCTCTGTAACAGAATACTATGTAAGAAGAGTTAAATTTCTATGCAGAAATTCTAAGCTAATTTCTTCTAATGCCAGCAAGATACATATATAGAGAATAAAATCTCTATTTCTGTAATTTATAGTTTAAATTTTTGTTCTCATACATGATAGTGAGAGTATGTATACACACAAACTACACTTATCTGCTCAAAAAAAAGAGATGACTCCACACAAATCTCTGTGTAAATGTAAAGAAAATAAAAAGGCAAAATGAATTTGTTCTAATAGTATCTTTAAAGCTTTCAGGGAAATAGAAGTAGAATTTCTCCTCTATTCCCCTACTTTAACTTGCGCTGCAGATGAATACAAGAGATGGAGAAACAAAGAGGTATAACTGATCCAGACTGAAAAGATTTACACTTCAGTTGTGAAGAAAGAATCACAGGGCACTCCCAGCAATCAAAACTTTTAGATGACATCCATTACAGGAGTTTTTAAAAAAGAAGTATTAATATATACATAGAATTTTCAATAGTGCAGATAAAACATTCAGAAATAGTCTTCCCTAAGTTGGATTTATATCATATGATTCTGCTTTAATATTCTGATTACAAATCATTTTTTTCATTCTGTCAATGCTGTCAGGCAGCACCTTCTTTATGTGAAGTTATGTTCTCAGCAGGACTTGCTCTTCTCTTAAAGACCCACATTGGAAGGAAAGTAGAGTGAGAATAAGTCTGTCTACAAAAGGCTGTGCTTACAAACATGTAAAATTTACTTTATTAAACTAGAAAGTCTAGAAGCAGACTCCATACACGTATCATAAAAGTCCCTCTCTTGGGGAAGATATACATACCTGAAGCCCAGAATAATTTGGCTGGTTGAAAGCAAATAAAGCACTAACTACACAAAAATATAGTTACCTGGATTCCAAAACACATGGCATTAAAGTATCACATTTTTATTATTTTTTAAAAAATATTTATTTGCTAAATAATCCTTGCAGAATTTCTACTGCAAATAGAAATTACGAGTCAAGTTTTCAATGACACATTTCATTCATCTGTTCTTTTTGGCAAAATTTAATTTTAAATACATTTAGTCATTCAGATACCTTTCTGAACTGAGTCTGGTGGCTCATATGCTTCTGGAATTTCGTTCTCTAACTCTCTGAGCAAGTCATCTGTTGTAGGAGCTTCAAAAGTTTCTCCATGTAGTTCTTCCTTCACTTGCCACTGGTCATTTATACTTTCATCTACATCTTCATGTCTCTCTCCTAATCAAAAATACAGACTGTTAGAGAATACAAACTCTTGGTTAAATTCTATTAGCAGCAAATATTCAGTTTCCAGCACATCCTTCATGTTTTTCAACAAGTCCCAAAGGGGCTGGGGAGGGGGACAGATGACTTGTCTGCACCTTCCAGCAGCACAAACCCAGAGCATCTGTGCTGACTAGCCAGGGCTACCTTTGCCCCCAGTAAAAGCCATCTCTTTTTATCCATTCCTGCATTTTACACCGTATTTTGAGGAAATTTGTTGTCAACTGAATGATTGGAGATACTGCTGCCAAACACCTCTGGGTAAGATGGCACAGTTTCAGGATTTGGCGACTCAACTTTCTGAGTTTTCTGGAAAGTAAATTAACTGTTTAGAATGTTTTGCGCAGGCAAAATTACTTTTAGGTTCATACCAGGACCAGCCTCTGAGATTCATCTAGCCTACTTAGCAGTGTTTAGAAATTCTTCAGGGATTTGTGAGTGTTAATGCATTACCAGGCTGGGAATGGAGACTTTCCTGGAGAACAGACTGAATTTCCTCTTCCAACTCTATGTCGGCATTCTTGTGCTCTAAAAGGATTATAAATTGCAGTGGTGGTAAGTGCAAAAGAAAAAGTCTAAACATTAGCTCAAAGCTTTAAGTTTTTGGGAGCCTCCATAAAGTTCTTACTCCTTTCCATAAAATTCAACAGAGCCTGACTTGGAGAAACTCTCCAAATCACACAATTACAAACACAATTTGGTTTTCCTTATTTTCCTACATGGAAAGTATAGCATCAATCACATCAGATTCATTCTGAAGATGAACTGGAAGATTTTACCTATGCATTTTCTGCACATGTATTTTTCTCAGTGGCAGTAACATGAATAACTTCAGACTACACTAACCAAGAATTCTCTTCTAAGCACTAAGATTTCATTAATGCTTCCTTCCATTACTTTCCTACAATTTAGGGAGCAGCACTAGAACATCACGTTGGCAACAAAATGTCACTTGCAAAAGGAGGGCTTGGTTGGCTTTATGAACAGGGAAAATAAATTCTAATATTACAGTATCAAGGTCTTCTAGTAATTTGTAGCAGAATGAATCACAAATGTATTTCATACACAAGTGACTGTCATCTAACACACCAGCCCAGGACATAACAGGAATTTGTAGGAAGTGCTGCCTTCAGATAAATGTCCTGGAATGAACACTAAGAAACCAAACAGCATAACACCATATCTGCATTTTTCAAATAAAAATCCAAAATGGTACCAGTTATGAAAAAAAACCCTAAACACCAAAACCCCAAGCAACAACAAACTTGATATATTTTATGAATGCTAACTTCAGTAAATGCAAGTCTTTTCAAACAAACTCTATATTCCACTTTACTGAACACGTGCTCCACATTTGTGGGTTACTCTGTTAGGTTGACATACACATCAGAAAGGATAAGTCTTTTTAAAGGAACAAGAGAAAAATCTGTGCTCTCAGGATAACACTAAAATGCAAAACATCTAAAATCTGATGTGTAAATATTTTTTCTTGAACTCCTCTTAAACCTAATAAATATTACTATGTGACTTTTAAGATGTTTATATGATTTTTTTTCAACAATAGAAGCTGTATCTATGACATGCTATCGGTTTTACTGGAAAAGCAAATATTTGATTCATCATATGAAGTTAGTTGGGGTGTTTTGGGTTTTGTTTGTTTGTTTTTTAAGGTGGAGTAGCTGTTGTTATTCTGACTGGCTACCCTGTGGTGTATGTATCAAAACCACAACTGTACATGAGCAGAAAGTTATTCTGCTGTGATATGGCTACACACAAATCTAAGACAGATCTATTTGTCTAACTAAAGAAATAAATTTGTATGCTAAGGAAACAGGATCAAAACTGCAATGAAGCAACATGTCTTTTGTTGCACCTATGGTTTACAGAAGGCCTTACCTGACTCAACATAGGGCTTCTCCGCAGGCTGGATGCTCTCCTCAGATTCTGGTGATGCTGGCTGTGCTGGGACAGATCTTTCTTTAAGGCCTGCATTTTTCAGTTACAAAGTTAACTTTATGCTCTTTTGGATGTGACTCAATTATAAACTAAGAAAGCTGTTTCAGTTAAATCAACCAATGTTAAACTCTCCAAAATGTATTCAAACAATCACAATTACAGGGCTGTCCCGATATACAGTGATAAAAAAAGACTAAAGTGTATTCAGATACGAAACATTTTTTGAAGACAAACATAAAACAAAAGGGGGAAAAAAAAGGACAGAAATTTAAGAACTTGTCTTTATTTCAAAGCAACTGAACAAATGACTACGCTATTGTCAACATCTATTCAGTATCCAGAAGGAAAAATAGGCAGCAGGTTTTTCTCTTTGGGCAAAAAGTATTTTGTATGATCAATTTTATACATTTTATAACAAGCTAATTTGAACTTTATAAAACATTGGGCAGAATGAGAACAGGTAATTTACATTAATATGTTAAAACTTAAAAGGCCTGATAAAGAAAACTGTAGCTTCTTCAAAATAATCTCAGTCTCCAGTTTGACAATGAAATTACTACAGGAAAAGTATGACTGATGGAATTTCATCATTAAGATGCTCACTGTCTATACCAATGAGTCTTTCTAGATCAAAACACAATGAAAAGAAAGCAGCCAATAACAGCAGTACTCAAGACCATGGTAAAAGATCAAGGTAACTCACAACCTTGAAAGATCACATCATATCTTAAGACACCATATCCTCAAGAGGAAATTTATTGATATTAACCTAATCACCTATCCTTCAGGAAGGATTCAAGCAAGATTTAAACAAGACAGGTTCAGACAGGGCATTAGAAAACACTCCCACCCCCCATGATGAGGACAGTGAGATCACAGGAAAAGGGTGCACAGAGAGGTTGTGCTTTTGCATCCTCGGAGGTTCTGAAGACCAGCATAACCTGGTTATGCCTCTGAGATGACCCCGTTTCAAGCACGATGTTGAAATCTCCCAAAGTCCTTTCCAAACAGAATTCTCCTATAAGCCTACATAATTTCTCCTAGGTTCATAATAAAGTGTAAGTTCCAAGGTCAATTAAGCTAAAACTGCCTTCTTCAACAAACACACACATGCACATGGCCCAAATCGAACTATTTGTTCCAGAGTTGTATGCACAGAAATCCATACACAAATAATATTTAAGAGAGCAGAGGCCACACTCTAATGAACACTCCTGTACTGCTAACAGTCTTGTGAACATAACTTTATATGGAACAATCTAAGTATTACATTTCAAGTCAGTAAAGTTTTTAAAAAAAGAAATACTACCGCATTACTGGACTCAAAGATATGTCAATACAAATAGGACAAATATGCCTCAAAACAATGCTGTGTAAACTAAAGCAATTTTATTATTTTATGCATTGTGAGAAAAACATTTATTCCATTACCCTATATAAGTAACGGAAACAAATAACAGAATTTATTCTACTTATGCCTTTTTGTATTATTTAAATTACATGAAGACAAGTAGTTAGGCTGTATCTAAAATTATTGTAACTAAGAGTTCACTACTATGGAGTCAAGATTAGAAGCCAGAAGACAAAAGCACCAAGTTTATGCTTCATTTTTTGCCAGTTTTCCTCTGTATCATTAAAACCCCTGAAATACTGAACAATATTATTAAGACTTACTTTCATCTTTTGCTATAGTAATATTAATGGCTACAAGAGGAAGAATTTACTTCTTTCTACATTTTTTAACTATATGGAGACAAACCCACTTATATTAGCTACTGTCACACTGCAGAATCTGAATGTGTGGAAACAGCCACCCTGCTTTCACAAACAGCCCTCTGTAAAGAAATCCTGGCATCCTCCAGGAACAAACATCTCCAATTGCAGCCAACCACTTGCTCTGCTTCACAAACAATAAATGGATTCAAAGTATTTCAGAAATTTGTAATATTTCACAGTTAACAAGCACTTAGGGTGTGTAAAAGAATAATTTTTTTTTTTTTTTTTTTTTTAATTTGTGTGGTGCATTTTTGAGCTTAAGTGGTAACTTGCCATGTGAAGTTGAATAACAAGAATATTTTGTAGAGATACACAACAGCACAGCAGATCTCTGGGGCAAAAAGTCTCATTTTATTGTGTGGGTAGCTTGGAGTGCTGCTTAAATTAAACAAACTTTTGGGGAAAAAAACCCAAACTTTCTTAGAATCAGATAAACTTTAGGTCATAGATACAACAATATTAAAGGCAAACTCATTCCAAATTTCACTCCCAGACAGTTAAAGCTTCTGTCGCATTAAGGGAGAAATAAAAAGGGATGTGCTACCATTCTTGAGAAGTGTGATTGGAGTGCTCCTCTGTCAAATACGTATTTTAACACTTATCAGAGCAAAGATGAACACATCTGTCATCAGCGAAATCTAAAAGAAAATGCTCATTATGCAAGTGCATTGATTAGATCTTCATTCAATCAAGTTTTTTTTTGCTAAGCAGTATAAAGTCTGTAACACAGGTCTTTTCCCTCCTTCATGCAAATATAAATATTTAGAAAATACCTTGGTGTTTCACCCCCGGTAATTATCACAGCTAGAATCTTATGCTAGTGTCTATTTTCTACAGCTTTCATTTCAGCTATTTTCCATAAATTTCCTCCAAAAAACCCAAACCCCAACAAAACAAACCAGATTATATCTTACTCTCTAAACACACCTTAGACCTCTAGGGATCAAAGCATCTTACAGAGACATATATGTGCTGTATCCAAAGCCTGAGATAAGTGTATTGCCAACTGCTACACACAAAATTTAAGCAAAACTACAAAGAGAAGCAATCTCCAGGACTTTAATCTTACATCAACACCACCACCACGCATATACCCATGTTCAATTTAACGCTTTAGTTTTGCTTTCTTTAAAAGAATACTGCAGTATAACAATAAATCTTCAAATTTCATTACAAATTTTGTGCTGAATCTTGAGCAGTTTTATCATGCCATTAATATTTCAATATACTAAACACAAAACTAAACCAGATTTAAAGTATGCTTGAAGTTATTGGCACCAATTTGACATTTCTCTTCGCAATACACATTGTTAGCAAGGCATATTAACTTATGGACACCTTGGAGTTTTTGATAGGTGTTCAAATGTTTTGAGACATTTTTGCTTTGTGTTTACAATGCCAGCACACGCTTAAGCTTTCAAAAAATTATTATATATAGCCTTTGTTCACACTTCTTTCCAGAAAACATTATCTTCTTATTGCCATCTTTACCACATTCATATAAATATGCCGAATTTTTCCACTGTTGAGGTCTGTTCCTCACTAGCAGGCCAGGAAATCTGCTTATTTCTTTTCTTTCTTGTCTTCCTTGGATGGATTTTTAGCTACCTTTTTTGTTTCTTTGTCTTTTCCCACCTGAATAGTACCGTCCTTTTCACTGGCTGATTTTTTGGTAGTCTCCTTGGACTTTACATTTTTGTCTAGGCCTTTTTCCTTTCCTCTGTCTCTTTTAGCCTTGTCAGAATCTTTCTTTAATTTATCCGTATCAACAGTTTTCTTGTCCTTTCGATCAGTAGCATCTTTTCCTTTCTTGGCCTTCTTTTTTTCCTCCTCATCTTTGATTTCCTCCTTCTTGGATTCCTGCTTCTCCCTTAATTTCTTGAGCGGTTCTTTAATAGCTTCTTTTACTTTTTAGTTTTTCATTTAAAAAAGAGGAAATGTTCAATAAGAGACCCATTCGTAGATAAGAAAACATGAATAACCATCTAAAAGCTTTGATCGAATTCATGTCTGTTAGATGCCAGTTGAAACTTGTGTAATTAACTATTTAAGCTTTAAGCACTTCAAACAAATTAGTTTTGACTTTTAGCAATATCTCACACCATGCAGCCAGCCAATAACTTCAGCTTACAGCAACTTCATCCAAATAAAGCATTAATCTAGTGAAAACCACACCTCTATTAGCTTACTGCTAATTAACTTCTGCAGAATGCTAACCCCAGTTTGGTCTGTGAGCATGAAAATCACAGGGAATTGGGAATCTTTGACAACAGAATGACAATTGTAGGATCTAGAAACACTAAGAGCATCATCAAAAAAAAATTTTTTTTTTAACAATTTCTCAACTGCAAATGAAAGTGTTATAAATGTCTACCACAACATTTTACTAATATTGTTAGTTCAGATTCAGCCAAGAGTTAAAAATAAATAAATAAATCACTCTATCTGGAGTATATAGTTTACAAAAATAAGCACACGGTAATTAAGAAGGAACAGCAATGTCTTGGTGAGTTAAATCAACTCCAAAAAAGTTAACTTTGTGTGACCACAGTCAGTGAAGACTAAGTAACATTTGTAAATTCATTCTCCCATCTTTACGTTTCCATATGTAGCATTATTAGCAATACTTTTGTTTGTTTTACTTTTGGAGTTGTAACGCTTGTGCTTATTTTCAGTTCCCGTTCGACTGTGACATGGTATCTAGACAGAACAGTCAGAACAGAATCCTTGACATTTAAATGTTCAAAATTTACTTCCACTTTGCCCACAGTTTTGAAAAAAATCCATTAGCACTGGCAGCATTTTTCAGAATAAAGAATTTTTAACTCAAAATTTAATTTTTTTTCCATTAAATCTCTGTACACATTATTTGTATTTAATCTCAAAATTAATACGCCTACATTATTAAAAAAACAATAAAGATTCTATATCACAAATACAACAGCTCTATTTTTATTCAGGCTTCTGGGAGAAACCACAGCCCTGAAGTAAAAAGCAGGCAAGCAATAACGTTTCTCCTGTACCAACTGCCTCTAAGCACTGTGTGACATCTCCATGGAGTGACCAATTCAACCAGACAGCTCAGTCCAAAAGGAATAATATCAGGTTTCCTTCTTCCAACTTTTTTGGCATAAAGCATTTGAACTATATCATACCATTTCCTCATGCTCATATCAAACATTGAAAAATAATCCAAAACTCAGGAATGAATGGTTAAGTGTCATTTATAACATTCTTGGAAACACACAAGTTGCAACCAAGTCATACTGAGCACAATGAGGAACAAAAGCTAAAAATTTCAACTTGCATGCAAGATCTAAGAAAAGTCACATTCAAATGAGCATGAGAATTACTCTCAGCACAAGCATTTTTTTCCTAAGGAGACCCGGAGTTACAAGCAATGTGCATTTTACAAATAGCACTAGAAAAAAACACATTAAAGCCCAAGTGCATTTAATGCAATGTTCTTTACACAGCTCCGTGCTGGGCGGAGGGAACTGAGCACAACTCAAATGTTAAAGCACCTGAAGAAGTACGTCTGGTATTTTGGTGTTTTGCTGAGGCTAATTAGGTTTTTTTAGTCTCCATTGCACTGAGTACATTTAGACCATTATGTCCTGTTCACACAGCGATGCAGTTATAAATAGATTTATAACAGAAGTCAGCTACAAGATGTCCTACTTGAAGCTTTTAGTTTATAAGTATCGTCACTGCAATCAATCCTGCAAAAAATACTAAAGGGGAAGTTATTGAACTTCTCCTAAATTTCTCCTCCCTCAGGAAAGAAATAGATGAAACTATTTAAGTACAGACTTAAGCAGAACTTAAAGGTGCACAAGTGGAAATTCCAATATAGCATCATGAACACACGAAAGATAACAAAAGGATTTCACACAGCAAAATCTGCATATACATCAGAACTTGCAATTAAACATGCAGAATATGAAGTTATCATAAGTAATTACTATTCAAACAAAAGAACTGTACAAAATTGCACAAACAAAATATAACCACTAGTTAGGAAAGCACTCACATTGCCATTATATTACAATGGGTAGGAAAAAAATCCCCCAATTTACTGAAAAATGGGGAGGATAATAGTTTGCTGCACCATTAGACAACACGTAGCCACCAGAGCTGTATTAGTAAATATTATTATAACCTGCACTCTACATTGGCAAGGCACATGCATTTCAGAAATCATTATCTGCATAAAGTTCCACAAGAAAAAGAACATTAAAAATACCTTTGACTTTAGTTTTTTTCTTGGCTAGCCCTCCAGGCTCCTCACCTGATTTGTTGCAAAATGGAAATAGGTTATGAATAGATCTGTGATGTTCAACAAACATGAGAAGATTTTCCAACCTGCCATACTATGTGAAAAGTTACCTCTATGGAGGAATACCAGTTGTAAACTGAACGAAAGCATCTGCAGCAACAAGACCACCACAAGCACTGAGATGCCAGACTAATTGTAATCCAAAAAAAAGTTCCACATTACCAGTTGTACACTACTTGAGATGCATTGTAACTTCTCAGAGAAAGCCATGGAATTATGAACAATATCCCAGCTGATTCCTCTACTAGGTATTGTGCCAGCTCTCTTTCAAACCCACTGACTTATAATTAATAAACATATTAACTCAAAAAGATCTTCAAGCATGCATATACTGTAGATTATATAAATTATTTTCTTAGAGTTATCTACGATCCATGTTTCTTTATTCAGTGGAAAAGTATGTATTTTGGCTAAGGTAGCTCATATTCCAAGAGGCAGTTGCCATTTCATTTCACTTCAGTTAAAGTACTTACTGCTATACTTAAGATTATCTGAAATTGTTAAGACTTTTATTGAAAAAATAAATCTTATTCTCCAAAGTCAGGTGCTGCCCTTTCCTCACTGCAGCAAACAAACACTGAGGTCATTCAGCACCCTGACTGTGCTTTATACCTAGTTCCACAAGAGGCATGAAGGCAAAAGCCATCCCCCAAACACAAATAATAATTAGTTTCATCTTTCTAATACCATAGAGATCAGATTATCATCATCATGCTGCTGTGGATTAAGACCTAAATCCCATACGCAGAGCTACCTTAAACACAAAAAAAACAAAACATGCGCATTGTTACCCAAAAAAAGAATTAAGAAAAATATCAATATATTTTCAAAACTCATAAATAATGTAATAAAACTAGAAGAAATATTCTCATGTCTCAGCATTAGGCTTCTCATTCAGACTTATAAATCACCTACACTCGACATTTGAACTTCAAGTTTAGGTTTCCAGAAAAAAATAACCACCCAAACTACGTCAATATCCCTCAACATTTGTTCTTGAAGAAAAACAAAACAAATCTCACATTCTCCATTAAAACAAGTAAAAATTAAAGAACATAGCCATCTTACAAGCTTTCAAAGTATCAAGCCCTGACAGTACAGCCAAAATGTCTTAAAAATAGGTTAGCCAGATAAAAAATACAATTTTTAGAACAATTTCCTTACCAAATCATACCTGGGTAAGAAAACCTTTTTAAACTCTTCCCTTATAGATGGCCATCATTGCTCAAGTCCGAAGTTCTACCTTGACCTAAATTCATTATCCAATCTTACTGCTTCTAAGCAGTGTGTGGAGGAATAGGCAAACAATTTTCTCATATAAAGGAAGAAAAGGCTCCAACTTTGTTATACTACAGCATCAATGAAAACATAAAAAGTAAAAGGTACTCAGCAAGGCTACATAAAGCCATACTTACATTTCCAGCTCCTCTCATCTTTTCACAATAAAATTAAATGCTACTAGATATTTTAAGATACAATCTTAAAAGCATGTCTTGACAGGGAAAAGAGAAAATTTTACAAAAGTCCTGTATACATAACAGTCATACAGGTATTTGAAATTATTTTTAAACATGAGTACTGTGCACTATGTTGAAGGATTACAAAATACTTTCTTCACTGAGTATTGGTATTTCACTCATTAATATTCAGGCAAGCAATAATTCATTTCAATCTGCTTTTATACAATGAATAGTGTTAAGATTCTCAGCAAATTACCAACATGTGACATAATTCCATAAATCATGTATAGTTTAACATATTATGAATAGACCCATTTACAGGAGAAGTACATACAATCATATGCCACAAAATCTTAATTCTAGGTAATTATCACAACACAAAAGTCCAGCTGCATCTTGATTCCCACCTGGACCAGGGCCCTACAGTGGCTCCAGCACAGGGAAGTCTCATTGGTGAAACCCAAACAGGCTAAAGCAAGACATGGGAGCAAAACACTTTGCTCTTCCAAGGTAACAATGGCCTGGGGCATG
This sequence comes from Merops nubicus, assembly GCF_000691845.1. Taxonomy (NCBI): domain Eukaryota; kingdom Metazoa; phylum Chordata; class Aves; order Coraciiformes; family Meropidae; genus Merops; species Merops nubicus. Next base: position 31,697 of record NW_008591563.1, on the reverse strand, counting down.
TGATGAAATCTGGCATCTAAGTAAACCCCTTGGCAAAGACTTGGGCTCTTAACAGCCTTGGGGCACTTAAACCACTGTCCAGAATTTTATGAATTATGTAACTGAACTTGTGGGCCCCTATTCTAACTTCAATTTGAGTGTCCTCTCACTTACTGTGAGCTAGATTTTTAGTTCCTTCCTTTCTTCCACTCAGTCCTATGCTGTAAGCATCCAAATGCTGGCAATACAAAAAGAAATATAGAATTTATAATCACGTATGTGGTTATAATGGGATGTCAGAAATGGCTGCTATTGGAGTCAGGGAATTAAAAAGTAGACTTCCAAGTTAACATAGCTGGATAGGTTTATAATAATTTCCAAAGAACTGCTTTGAATAGTCATACTAAAAATTAAATATTAATGTCCAAGTGGTTAGTTTTACATAATGCTTATTGGTAGATAACTTGGTATCTTAATTGATTCTTTGAAACTTAGAATATTACAAAGCATTCTAATTCTGCAATAAAATCCAGTCATTTCCTCTATTTTTCCTCAGAGCCTTCAAGAACAACATCCACAAAAAGAACCCTCAAGTGCAAGCACAGCTTTACAATTTCAGCATCACAATGAAACTATAGGAGTACAATTTTTATTCAGAAAAATAAGCATTGCAAAACAAAACAGATAACACAAAGCACTCAGTATTTTCAAGAAGTTTCACAGATGTTGACAGATAACATTTGCATATTTAACACTATATTGAAATACCTGATGTTCATTCTTATACATCCCAATTTTATATGATTCATTTAATAATATTGAAAATTTTAATACCCTTGCTATACAAGAGGCTCTGACACATGAAAAATTCCCATAAATCAATTTCACCACAACTTCTACCTGCCTCAAGTTGTGCCACTATATCAGAAACAATTTATTCCCCAAAAGGGTTGTCCAGGCCTGTCCCAGGCTGCCCAGGGCAGTGGTGGAGTTCCCACCCCTGGAGGTGTTTCCAAGCTGTGGAGATGTGGTGCTGAGGGACAGGGTTTAATGGTGACCTGGCAGTGCTGGGGCAATGGTTGGACTTGGTGATCTGAAAGGTCTCTTCCAACCAAAACGATTCTATGATCATGCAATAAACATCAGCTAATTAAGATGGCTTAGCCACTTACATGTGAAAAATGGAGAGACTACTTCATTTACCACAGAAAGCACATGATCAAGGTTAGCACCAACCAGCTGACAGCCAGCACTTGACACCCTTCTGCAATTTACACAAAGCCTGGGTAACACAACAAAGTATCAAGCTTTAAACATTAGGGCTTTTGTTCAGACTCTTGCCTTAAATCCTGAGGTGCCATCAAAAACCTCCTTCAACACAGAAAATTAGCAATAAGATGTAAAAATTGCAGAACTATGACAGGATATACAAAATTAGAAGCCAAAACTGTTATTTTTTTCTCTCCTTTTGTTTTCCTTCTGTAGAACTCCAAGTCAGAAGAAGTTATGACTGTTTGGGTAGGCAGCCACGCATGGTTATTGCTGTTATTCTGTGTTTGTAATACACTAACATTGGATTTACAAGGTCTGCTGCTAAGCAGAATAGCTTCCTGACAGAAAGCTACCACCCACTTACCTTCAACTGAACCCATTACCTGTACAGAGTGCTGGGCACGCCAAAGCCTGGAACCCTCCCAGGTACAAGAGCTTTTCTAACTCATACAATGAGCATGAAAATATTAAAATACTCTGAATATGTGCTTAGAAAGTTGCTTTAAGATCTCTTGCTTTAACCGCCTAATTGTAGAAGAGACAAATCCAACATAGAGCCGCTGGGCAGAAAGCATTTTATTTCCTGAAATCAGTTGCATATGGTGAATCTTGCATGAGAAGATAAAAGAAACCAATAAGCAAGTCTTGGCTTTATTCACCTCCCCTTGAGGAATCCATCCAAACTGACCATAAGACAGACAAAACAATGTATTTCATGCAGCTGTGCCATCATTATACCTGTTTAAGTGATAGCAACCAAATAAGAAAAGTGTTCACCTGTCCAAACTGCTTGAAAGGAACCCAGCAGCTTTCCCCAGCTCTCAAATACTAATCAAAACGTGTTTACAGTATAGGTGGGTTTTTTTTCCTCCCCATATAACCCTGAAATGGAAATCCTTTCAATGCTTCAATGTATTCTTCTTGTATCCCCTTCACCCAGCTGTAACCTGTATGAGTAACTGTTGTAAGAATTCACTTTTTTCTAAGGTCATCCAATTGAGACTAACTAATAACACAAAATTCCCATAATATGAAGCCTACAGGTGCAGTAAGCCTTGTTCACTGACCTTGAAACACATTTCAAAAATGCTTATTTTTTGAGGGGTAGGAGGGAAGTACTGGCAGAAAGTTGCTTTGATAAGAATTTCAGCAGACACTTACAGAATTTTCTGTTTATTCTCTTCAATTCTATGTTATCTGATATATTATGAGCATTGTGATTCCTCCCCCACCCATATAAAACATTCGTACTCTCAAATTAAATATTGTTGAAGGTGGTCACAGAAATCCGGGGTTCAAACCTCCCATAAGTTCCCAGCCATTTCAGATATACAGCTATTAAGGTTTTTTTTTCCCTGCAATTTCTTTACAAAAGTAACACATCTAAGCAAGCAAGAGCTTAAGGTACACAGGTTAATGCAGTATTTTATTTGAAGTTTGTAAACTTCTACTCAAGACTGCCAGTTAAAATACCAAACTTTTACCAACACGAGAAAATGGCAGAGCAAAACATCCAACCTAGTTCCAAAAATGCTGGCCAAACATTTTGGCTGAATTGGAAAACCACACCTTTACTCACAGACATTTCCATCTGGAGGACAGTAACATTTAATATAAATGACCTGTAAGGAATACGAAGGTAACTAATGAAAGCTTCATGTCCAGTTTAACATAAAATCATTGTGGTTTCCATTCTTGACTATCTGCAAAGCCTAGCAAGCTCCTATCACTTAATTTTTCCTCATTAAAAGCACTGCTGGCTACTAATTTGCTCCTACTATACATTCTTAAACTAAAAATGACAGTTAGAGAGCAGCAGCTTTGCTTTCTAAAATAATTATTCTAAATAAACATCAAACCAGAAGCTGTAGCAGCTTTGCTTTCTACAGTTTAAAACCCCTTCAGAAGTTTTCTGGACTTCTTTGAAAACATTCATATACTGACTGTATTTTCTATAACTGTCACCACAAATCCAACTAAGAATTTAGGTTTCAATTCCCTCAACTAATTTCAAACACTTCATGTGGACTTACAGTTCAGCTTTCCTTTCTTATTTGTATATCACACTGAGCTTAACCTTATTGTTGTTAAAATGCTGAGGGTTTTTTTTTTTAGTTTGACATAACTGAAGACTTGCCTAAATCTTACTACCACCCTTATAGCCAAGTTTTGCTTGCAATCACAACTACTAATGCAATCCAATAAAATCAGACTCTCCACCTCTCTCACTTCAGGAGAGCTTTGACAGCTACGTTCACCATTGGAAAGGCTTTAATTGTTAACTCAAGGGTCACAACACCAGGCAAGAGTTCTATATTCTAGATACTAAACACTCTAGAAAGTTATTTACTGTTAGTATTTCCCCTAGCTATTCACCCCTTCGTTTTTGTCCCAACCTAGAAATGCTTTACTCCTACTGTAACTGTTTTTTTGAAGGGACTTTGAAACACTTCATGAAAATCAACCATAAACTGTCACAATATCAAACCAGAACTTTTCTGGCCTGCATTGCATTCCCCTAGTGCAAGTTAAACTCACTTGCTGGTGACTGATGTACCCATTTCCTATTTCAGTGCCTCTCACTTGCTCCTGGTTCCAGCAATCGATTGATATCAATTTCACTCGCATCTTCATCAGATTATCAGTGTGTATTTTAGCTACTTGGTATAAACTCCCTGATATAGAATTCTCGTAGTAGATGTTTTCCTCCTCTTTTTTGCTATCCAGTTCTATTACTGAAGCATTTACAATAGAATTCAACATTCCATGACAATTTTTCCAATTCATACTGCGAGATACTATTATCCCACAACAGTAATGAAAATCTTCTAATTCAAATCTGCTTCTAAAATTAAGAGGAAAAGAAAACCCCAAATAAAACAAACCCAGTTTGCTTATTTCCTATGACCTTATTTCTAAAAAACTCCTAATATGCCACAGATTTACTAGCACTTCTTTTCATAATGTACAGGGTTTTTTCTTTGTCTTCTTTGCCTTGTGTTTCATATATCTGACCCTAAAACCCCTTGTATTTATGTATTATTACCTTTCTTATATCCTAATCCTCAAATACTTAAAATGAAAGCCCAGGTTCAGCTTTTAGTACCTGATACAAACTGCAGAACACAATTATGAACTCCATTTTCTATATGAAGAACTTTCTGGTGGCAGACAGAATTCATGTACATGAAAAATATTTTTGGAACAACTGTCATAAAACAGTTTCACAGGAAAAGGATTAGAATTTGCATTAAGGTCGTGAATTTAGCAAGGAATAGAAGACACTAAAATCTAATTTCCAACTAGTCTTTAATATATTCAGTATCACATTAGAAATACAGAATCACAGCTTCCCACTTCCATAAGAGGCCCACCTTAAAAAAAAAAAAAAAAAAAAAAACCTCCAATTTAGAATTGCTCTTGTAGTGTGATTGGTATATGAAAAAAAATACTGTAAACTTAGTTTGAAAACAGAAATGGCTGGGAATAAACCATATAATAACATCATCTCCTCTGAACACAAAACAGATGTTAGCTAACTGAGCAATAGATGTTTCAGCAAAACGTTCAAACACTTCTAAATGAAGTGCTTCTGTTTGAACATGTAAAAAGAATCTAGCTGAGAAATCAGTGAATCGCAAAATAAATTATTTATTAAAATTATATTTCACGAGAGAATTATCATTGTCATGTCTGTGTTAGGGATTGACATATAAATATGTATTTACATTACGCAGTCATGCTAGAATACAGTCAAAGCCATTACAAAACACTGCAGTTAATATTTGCTAGGAGGACAAACGTTTTCATGTTAACAGTAAAGGTTATTACACTCAGCTTTGTAAGTTTTGTGCACAAAAAGCACAAACTGAAGCACATACAGAAATCAACTACAGACCCGCAGACAGGTTTTATTCTACATATGTACACAGCTGTGGAGCATTTGTCAGCCTGTCACAAAAATGGAAAAGTCACTGAAAGGATTTCAGCTAGTGACACTACGTTGCACAGCTTGCTTTTGTTCAATCTTTAGGGTGTCCATTTGGGAGTTTCCCCTCAATGCCATAACTTCCTGTTATATTTAGACTGATGTTTTCATGGACGTTTTCAAAAGCCAATCAAATTAGTCTCTCAGTCACTGGTTCTGTAAATCCAAAATGACACAAGTCTTTTTTCCCTGAACCCCTTCATTCTGTGACGTACCATCAACATCATCTGCAGCTTCGCTCTCTTCTTCTTCTAGTATTTCAAAAGGAGTCAATACATCATAGAGAAATGAGAGAAAGCCATAAAACCAATCAGAGCTTTCCTCTGCTAAAATATTAAGGACTTCCTCAAGGGAATCAATATTTTCATTACTGCCATCTTTGGTCAAGCCTACACAAGAATAGAGGAAAGAGAGAGGGAGGGAAGGGAAAAAAAAAGAGACAGCAGTTAGGTGGAAAGAGGAAACTGTAAAAGGAGGCTCTGTGAAAGACATCTCATGTCACAGACATCAGTCTTTACAGGAATGCTAATTAGGAAATAGAAAGATGTTAAGAAAGTTGAATTTTTCCAAGTAGAGACTATACTTTGGACAATAAACATGCACAATACTATGCCAAAATCTTTTTAAAAAGGCAGCAGCTTTGCTTTCCCTTCTCCTTAGTACTAAAACCAAATCCATTTTTATTCAGGTTTCTGGCCACAGCATTTACCTCTAGACAGTTTTTTAACAGAAATCCTCCACTGTTTAAAATCATCCAATTTGCCTTGTTTTTTTTTTTTTTTAAAACCATCCCGTTCAAATTTGAGAGCTTGCAACTGAGAGCCAAGAACAACATTTAAAAGCAAACAGTATTTAAACTTGTCACAGGCATACTGTTAAGGAGAACATCTATTCTACCATGCAGAATTTTGGTTTTGCTTAGAAGTGAGGACTCTAATTGCTGGGGGGTTGTTTTGCAGTTTGTTTCCTTGGTTTTTTAACATGTTTCTCTTCTGGTGTTGTGTTTTTTTTTGTTTTGTTTTGTTTTCTTTTTTTTTTGTTTTTAAGCATTCTGCATGATATACTCAATCCTCGGGAATTAATTCCACACTTCAGGATATACAAACACCAGTTAACAATGACCAGGCAGCCAATAAAAAAGGTGTACATATTGTTATGTAGAAAATCTAAATCAGGCTGGAGACAGCTAAAGCGGAGATGGCCAGAGCAGCATAAAAAGAACCCATCACTTCTGAACTCTGAGCAGAGTTCAGTCTCTCTCTCAGGAGATGCTATCTTGGTCTACAAGACCCACTGATCTACCTGGTGTTTGTAAAATACAGATAAGCCATGATTAAAGTTCTCTTCTTTTCCCTCCTCCCGTGTGGTTTTTTATTTTTAGTGTTTTGGGTTTTTTGAGTTTTTTGCTTGTTTGTTTGTTTTAAAACTGAAATCCACTGGTTCAGCATTATTACTAAACACCATTTCAACTTTTCCATTCCAGGAAAATTCCAACAGAATGACCAAGTGATGCCAGGTATCAATTATTTGGAAGCTTTACAGTGAGAGAGGGAGGAATTTCCCCTCACTTCTAACCAGAGAAAACCTTCAATTATTTTGGAAGGAGAAGCAGAAAAGTGGGCAAAGGGTGAAGACAGGTTGTTGAGACAAAATTAAGTGAATGTGTCGCACATGCAGACTACAAAGCAATATCAGGTGCAGGTTAATGAAACATTCAGAAAGAGGAGTTAATGGCAGAGACACTTAACATAATTTCAACCATTTTTCTTACAGCACATTGTGAGAGTATCAATGATAATTCTGAGGAAACTTCCAAGTTCATGATGTTCCACATCCTTGTACCCGGATGTCCAGAACCTCTACTTCAGTGACCAGCCATTCTCTTTAATTGTTCACTGGATAGCCCAAAGGTTTAAAACTGACAGACTGAATCCAGGAGGCAAGCAAGGGTATTACAAATATCCCTCTCCAACTTCTTCCATGGCTTAGTTCTATAAAAATTAAATTTTATAGACTTAACTTTAAGCCTGCTAATAAGTCATCATTCTACTATGTTTTCAAAATTTGGACCAAGCAAGATATAATAACATAAATCAAAGTAAGTACATTTACTGAAGAATAAATTCTCAATTTAAGAATGGAAACCTGACTAAAAAAATCTAAATAGTAAACAGAATTATAAATATTTCCATCATTCTATTCTCTGGGAATCTGGCATCAAAAATAAAAAAACCAAACCCCAGCACTCACAAAAGACCCCAGATTTTGGCTAGCATTTCTGTAAGCACATGAAGAATCACATAAATGTCCCTGTTCTTGCACTAAGGCAAGGCTAAGAACCCTTGGGCAGTCTTTATGAAAGATAACAAGGAGTACAGCAGTGTATTTTCTTTGACAAGATTAAGACCACAGAAACTGGAAGAATACATCTAATAGTCTTTACCATAAAAAGCACCTAACAACAAACCCCCAAATTCTTTCTTTACAATTCTTAGCAAAAACTACCTAAGATTAATAAAATGGGCTTTCAATCTAATGGTAAAAAAAAAAGAAAAGACACTTCAGCCAGAGTTGCAGAAAGTAAGACATCATTTCATATGTTTATCGATTTTCTCTTCTTGGAGTTAAATATAATAATAATACAGAATACTGAAACTGGTTTTGGTCTTCATGCATCCTCATGACTGAGAATTGCTTTTTAAAGCAAAAATGTGCCTGAAAATGGTGAGAAGAATGAAGCTGCCCAAAGCAGCAGCCATACCATGCTGAGTGACCCACAGAAATAACTCTTTTCTTTCTAGAGGTGTCTGAACAACACAGTTTAAATCAAACACTGATCGAGGGAGTGAAAAATCTTCATCCATATCACAACCAATATGCCAGAGGCACATTGCCTACATTCATTTCACGAGACAAAGGCTTTCTTCTCCTGCAAATATCTCTTTTACCAGAAGGAGCACATGGAAGCCTTTAATACTTGAAGGTGCTACAGTAGAACATAAGAAAGATAGAGAAGAGTATGAAGCCTATCCTGAACAGATGGGCTCTACAAAAGCCTTCTTCTAAGTCCTATCATCTCACCACACATTTTCCGAGTGTGCCATCATTCTACAACTGCTTGCAAACTTCTTCTGCTAGAGGTGAATGAGGGGAAAAAACGCTGGTTCACAGAAGCTTGGATTCTCCTGTTTCCTACCCTTGGTTTGCTGATACACCAGGTTGTTTTTTTTTTCCATTTTCTGCACAGCCAGACTAGTCTGAACTAAAACCATAAGAAGACTGATCCTAAAGCCACTCTCTGAGCTGAAGCAAGTACAGAGGTGTAACACTCCTGAGAAGAATAACCTCCTTCAAAGAACTATCACAGTCACGTTGGCAAAAAAGGGGGAAGTGAATTACTGCTAACAGCAGCCCTCACTGGAGCTGGTTAAGAAGCCTCTCTTCCCATTACCAAAATGGAATTCAGTAAATAGAACCTCCTCCTTGCATTTCCACCCCAGATAATTTTATAAATGGATACCAAACTAACTCAACAAATATTTGGGGCTGGTTGGATGGGTTTTTTTCCTCTCTCTTACTTGGGTGAGATGAGGAGTGGAAAAGAAGGGAAGAAAACACAGGTTTCTTGCACACCACCTTTAAAATTATGCAAATACCTCAAGAGAACTTAATCACCAAACCTCCTTTGATTTCAGCAAATAAAAAGAACAGAGCCTATCATAAACTACATGCACAAGAAATAAAATAATAAATTTTAATTCTTTTATTTTGGGGTCCCCAAGTAGTACAGAAAACTGCTAAGTTATCAGCTACCAAAATATTCTTTGAAATATAAAATAAACTCACACTGGTAGAGGCATTTTTAAATGTTAGATGAAATTAAATTATATTCAGCATTAATATGCAAATTAAATCTTATTTGTAGCAAACCCTAAGGATTATGAAAGTGGACAACATTAAACCCCTGTATATGCCACAATTTCAATATACAATGGTTTAGTAATAGCTGAAGATAAAAGCAGCATATGACTTCCCAGCAGTAGATATCAAAGAGTAGGATCTCCTTTTTCAGTCACTATTAAACTAGCAGAGAAACCACTTCCTGTTATGGTAGTCTGACCCAGAGAAAAATCCCAGTAACTATCATATCTTCAGACACAGCATATGTGCTAAAAAAATCCTCTCAGATAAAATGTAAAAGAAGCTATGCATTCAGCATTTAGAAAGTCACCCTAATGCAGTTGATATATAGGCTTATCACATGGTTTCCTTTACTACAAAGGCTTAATTCTGGAAGACAAATGCCTCAAGAGGCAATCTAGTCTACCAGTTTTTACAATAATGAAGTCACTTTAGGCTGCATAGTGGTGGTCATTTTTTCATTCATATTAAATGTAAAACACAAATGAGCACAACAAGGTACTAGTAATTTCAGCTAGTAATATAATATGCTAGTTATTAGCAAAAAGATATTTTTTTATTCATCATTTTTATCAGTAGAGTGTAACTTTTAAAATATTACCATTTCCTTCATACTGCAGCAAATATTCTGAAATTAGATTAAATTCTATTTCCAAGCAAGTATTCAAAAATAACAAAAATAAGTTTTCATCTGTGACCTTTTAATGACACACTTGAAGTATAAGGTTTAAATGCATGACAAGACAAGCTTATAATAGAAACACTGTCATGTCCTGGCAGAGCTCCCAGCTACAGCAAGTTGCATAAACCAGTCATGGAACAAAGGAGCAGCAGGTTTCTAGCTGCCACCCTGGCAATCTGAATCCAACTGACACGACCCACAAGAGATTGATACCCACTTTCTATACACTACATAACAGACAGAGATTAGGATCCTAACTACAGAAAGTGTGACTTTATTTACCATTTATGTCCCGTTTTCAGCTCTGAAGCCATTCAGAGCACTGGAGGTTCTTTGCAGTGCCTCTCACATTCAAACCACTGCAAACCAGCTCAAACTTTCATTGCAATGGGTTTTCTTGAACCATGAAGGGATTAAACAACTGAGCCCTTCCAAAAAGACATGCTTATTTCTACAAATTTAAGTGGGCAAAAATAAACTGATGAGCAACTGATTTTTGTGGAGCATGAGTTTCAAATAGCAAGACTAATATCCTGATATTCATAACTTTGACTGGTTTGAGACATTCCACTTTGCCCTCTGCTCAAGCTCTTATTTACTGCACTGAGGGGGTCTGTTGTTTTGTTCAACTTGCTAGGCCTGTGTGCTCAGGTTTATTTGAACAAATAAATTTTAAAAAATAAACTTTCTAACACCAAGTATGTAAGAAGTATCTATGCAATGCTCAGTTGTGAAACTGAAGATGGTAGTGCTTTAACTGCTAGAAGGTACAAGATAGAAGGTGCAGAATGAGCAGAAAGACTCCCAGATTACAAGGAACAGAAGCCTAAAACTAGTGTTTCAATGTCAAAGAAGAAAACTCCACATCATGTAGGATTTATGAAGGACAAAGAAAAAGAACAGACTTGTGGATAACTCAGAACAGAAGAAAGACAGTACAAAAATATGCTAAACAAATAGTCACCTAAGTAGTACAAAGGCCTGCTGGAAGCCACTCTAAAATGAACCTGACTTAACACGTTAACAATGTTTTCACTCTTGAAGCATCTCGACCCCTGCATCTGATAAATTTATTAACAACAACCATCTTTCAACAGGTGATACAGCAGCATCCATGTCCTAACTTCAAAGTCATCCTGTAATTAAAAGCTTTTCACTTACACTGCTGTACTAAGAAAAACAACACAATTTGCTACAATGAGTTGCACACAATCCTACAACTCACACTACCCACAATTATTTCCATTTAAGTTCTCCAATTAGGAGAAAACAGAAATACTATTTTGACATTAAACAAAACCCAAATATGAATAGGACAACTGAATATTATAGCTTATTCCACCTGTGTTTGTACTTGCCTAGCAATACTTTAGCATCTTCCACATCAAAATCTCCATCTCCATCAGCATCGTATATCCCAAGCTTGCCTGGCAATGAAGAGAGGAAGAAGTGAGAATTAGGGATTCAGCAGTTTGTTTCCAGCACAGTGTTTTCAATGGGATGGTTGACTGTCAATGCTAGGTGGTTACCATATTTCTCTGAAATGATTTAGCTGTACTCTTCTTAACCACATTTTAATTTTCCTGGAAAATATTACAAATATTTTCAGTTCCTTTCTGCATTTCCTAGACTTTCAACTAAACACAAATTAGTCTTTTTTCCACGCATATATTTTGGTGCTGGCAGACTTAAAGCAAACCTGTAATAGTTATGCACTTTATGGAGACATGTCTTACTCTGAATAAAACTTAAGTTCACCAGGAATGTTCCACATGTTTGAGGGGAAACAAATAACAAAACAAGGATTTATCAAATAACCACCTTTTTTTAGATTAGATGCTTCTTGCCGTTCTAAACACTCAGAAACAAAAGAGGTATATAATATTTCCTAGACTTTCAACTAAACACAAATTAGTCTTTTTTCCACGCATATATTTTGGTGCTCACAGACTTAAAGCAAATCTGTAATAGTTATGAACTTTATGGAGACATGTCTTACTCTGAATAAAACTTAAGTTCACCAGGAATGTTCCACATGTTTGAGGGGAAACAAATAATAAAACAAGGATTTATCAAATAATCACCTTTTTTTTTAGATTAGATGCTTCTTGCCATTCTAAACACTCAGAAACAAAAGACGTATATAATTTTTAGTGCCAAGTTAACAGAAGGTAAGTCATCTACTTCCTTGACAACAGAAAAACATTCACAGTTCTTATGAATAACTGTCTAACATTCACTGCAGACAAAAAGTTGTCAATCCTTTTATAGCTGATGAATACATCAGACCTCTCACCTTTATTTTTGAAACTGCAGCTCTACCAGACCTAAATATATGCAAGAAAAGAACCCAAGTTTCTAATCAAAAAGAATTTTTAGCATAGAGTCATGGTACCTGGGATTAAAAGTATCCTGGGATCACTAAGTGAGTTGAGAGCTACCTCATTAATTTTGATAAGCTTCAGACATAACCTCTAATAAGACTGAACCTCTGCACACATTTTGCAGAAGAACTCTAAGTCCTTATAGTTTGCCAGTTTATTATTATACTGCTCATTCTCTAAATGGAGGAAGAACTTGATTGCTGTTAAAAGAAATGAAATTAGCTCTCAATATGGTACTTAGAAAATTAGAAAACAGTTTTGTGAAACAAAATGTTAAGGCTTGGGTCTAGAACAGACAAAAATAAGGCCATCAGCATTGTATGAAAGCAATCAATTAGAAAGGATCTTTATTAGTTAAACACAAAACTGATGGAATAAACAATTTTCTAGAAAAAAGAATTGTATCATCTTCAAAGCCATGAAAAATGAGACAGATGAGAAATGACTGAGTTTCATGTCATTGTAGAAGAATAGCAATTCTCTACAAAATTAAAAACATAAAAGTAGTAAAAGAAATTTTTTAGCCATAGGTCTGTAAAGAAAGCTTATGTCTCTAGTATCCTACCTTGTAGGACCTCTGACAAGTTATAACGGAAATCCTTTGCTTTGGCTGCATGCATGGTAAAAATACAGAAACAATTAATTGCATCACTAGACCCAACCAAGTTTCAAACCAGAAACTTCTCTTAAAATCAATCCAGATCAAAAACAGCATCTACCAACAAATTTGGAAAGCTTGTTAAACCAGCAGTTGCGAAAGGACATGTTGAATTCTATATAATCAGGGACAGTGGCTCTAACTATGGACATACAACTTGAAAATGGAGACATTAATTTTCACCCTGAGATATTATATTAACAATATTATTTTAATGTTATCATATTGAGATAAAATTATCAACACTAAGCTTGTAAGCTTAAAACTGAGGTCACTCAAGATTTCTTTTGTGAGAAGATGACCAATCAGTTGTCCTGACTCAACAGAGACACAGTCCAGAGTGGTAACAACAACTGCCCGCTTTCAACCCTTGCTGCAAGCTTCCCAGAGCTTAAGCTGAGACAATGCATCTTTAGTTGACATTTTAAATGAACTACAGTATACAGGTTACAAAATAAGCCACATCTCGCCTCAGAGATATCTTCAATTCTTTAATAAATGCAGTATTTTAATAACCTTTCTCAGTCTCATGAGAATCCCATTTTAACTATCATAACACAGCTCAGCATTACAATGTACTTTCTGAGCTACATTGCCTGTTCTTATCATTGTAGGTCACTTGCAAACACCACACTAGACAAACCAGCCAGTCAGAAACTTAGAATAGCCTCCATTTAATGCATGCCAAATATTAGAAGCATCTTAAGATTTAAAATTCTTACCTAGAACTTCTTCATAGTCTACAAGTTCAAACCAGACAACTGCTACTGATGTCCAAACTCCCAGCAAAGCAATTACCATGAACCAGGTGAAAAATGAGCTTCCAGAGAGGCCTTCTTTCTTTCCATTCCTGTTTTTTTTCCTGCTTCCTCCATGCTTAGTGTCTGTTAAAATAAACAAGCGGAAAACAAAGATTTGCATAAGTTTGAAAATTATGATGGAGAATACAATTATAAACCTGTTCTTTTTTTTTTATCACTACACAGAATACAGGACATTTGAGAAACTTGTTTTGCTGTTTGTTGGTTGGTTTGGGGTTTTTTTGCTTTCAGGTTTTTGTTTTCATTTTTGTTTGGTTTTTTATGGTTTTGTTTTGTTTGGGCTTTTTTTCATGACGTTTTATTTTAAACTTCACCACTGTCACTGGCTTTCCCTATCATTTTGAATTACGGTGGGAAATTTGATGATTATCTATGTAAAAGCTCCACAAACCAAGCAAATATCAAACATCCACATGTAATTTGTCTTCACAACTTGGTTGGAAATCCCCCCTTCCTCCCCTTCAGCATATATTTATACAGAGCTTAACATTTTTGAGATGCTTTGCATTTGTGCCAGCAGTTCTCCAAATGCCACCAGAGGGCAATAGGACCAGTTTGGAGGAAAAACATTCCTTCTGAAGGGAGTTTCAATGCTCATTGAATTAGCTGATGGAATCAATGTGAGAATTCCAAGAGCCTAAGAAGGCTCTAAAATCTAAACCATACTAAGAGTAAGACATACTAAGGTTCAGGCACTTTACCAACTAAAAATATCTTCCCTGTTAGAATCAGAGATTCACTACGTGCTGAAATCCTTTAGATGTCTAGTCCCATGGAACAGACAAGTAAAAGGATGACACAGAGACTTAATGTAAATCACAGCTTCATTTATAACAGCACATATGGACAGTAAATGTATATTAAAAAAATACAGTGCTTATAAACAAACTGCTGGGAAAAGAAAGACCTCAGGCTAGCATAGGGGTTGGGAGTTTCAAACAGGCATCGCTACTAGAGAAGACAAATTGCTTGGTCCATTGCTTCAGGATCATCTGCTACGTGTAGTGAATAAAAGCACATCCAAAAAGATGCCTGTGGCCTTGCTCCAAAGCTCAAGGTCTTCTCTTCCACCTCCTAATACTACCATTGTAGGGCTGGCCCCTGGCTACAGTCCCGTGTCTGCCAGCCTTCATTCCTTTGTAGGCATCAGCCTTTGCCCGTCCAGCCACATCCAGTCGCTGTTACTGAAGTAAAACTATTTCTTACGTTTTGAAATACGCGAGGAACTTCACCATGAATACTGAGGTAATATAATAAGGTAGGGAATTAACTTCATCATACTAATTACAAGGAACGTTTGATGTATTTATCAGTACCTATTTATAAATAAGACAAAAAATACTCCCAACAGCTAAATACCAATGTAGTTGTGGTTTAGAATAAAAGGGAATAGCACTAAAAGATAAATCCTGGCTTAAAGGCTGACTTAATTCTGTAACAGATGTTACATAGAAATATTTTCAGTCCCTACTTGCCATTATGTTCACAGCGGTAATAAACTAATTTTATTAGATTTATTGTGCTATATCTTGACCTCAGACCAATAAAATAACCCAAACAACTGACTCAAATCAGCTCTTACTCAGCTCAGCATTTTATTGAAGAAAAAAAAATCCTTTCATTAAGATTGCTCCATACAAAGATCAAATACCAACTATTTAGTGTCTTTTTATCTATTAAAGTTGCCTTGGTATAGGCTGTCTAACAATATTCAGGGAGAAACCAAGACAACTTAGCCTCCATCGGGCAGGTATCACCCGCTGCTGCACAGCACCCTCATTACATATGTGCAAGCTCTGTAACACATTGTAACATCTCTCCTAGGGGAAAGATGTACAGGTAGCCCAAAAACAGAGGTAAAGACAAGCAGCACATGGCAGTGCATTCAGAAACAGGATCAACTGTATATGACAATTATTTAAAGTACTTGAGCTGGAAATGTGAATAGCCAGGAATACAAAAAATGTATATTATGAAACAGCAGAACTTTGCAACTCATGTCCCAACGCAGTCAATGGAAGCTTTGTACATATTTAAAATTAAACCTTAAGGCTAAAAACATTTTAAATTATTTCAGATTACAACCTTGTTGTAGAACAAACTAGTTATTAGAAGAGTCAAAAGGGAAAGAAAATGTTCCTGCATAACACGTTACTCATTTACCTTACTGATTTCCACTGTTTACTGCTAATTGCCTCTGAAGAAAGGAGCTTTACTTATGAGACAAGTAGAAAAATTAAAGCCAAGCTTATTTAATTAATCAAGCATAGCTCTTTGTATTTTTTCCAGTCTAAGAGACTGTTTCATGCAAAACCCTCAAAAAAAAACAGATTCTGCTCCACAATTATCATTCACATCAGCCACAAAGACATGTTTTTATGCTGTGGCTTCCTACCTTATAGGAAAACATTCAAAACTGTTGGCAAAATTCTGCTAAGAATTCAACTACAGCAGCCTGATCAGGAAACATTTTAATATAAATGGAAGCCATGTAATGTTAAATTTCCCTAGTCTGTGCAGAGAACCCTGCCCATAGGGCCAGAACAAAACACTGCAAGGGCTCAGGCTGGTTCAGAGCTCACTCCAACAGTTAATTCTCAATTCAAGCCCTTTCCCTGCACATGCTGCCAGCCATGTCAGAAGTAGGTCACTTGCCATATCTGGTAAGCCTGGGCTTACACCACACCAGATGTCTTTATGCAGACATCAGAAAGTCTTAAATTACGCTCTGTTCCTCAACGGCAAATCTTTAAAGGTTCTATATCTCGCTTAAGAGTCATGCCTACATAAAAATGAATTCAAACCTTTCTCCTTTTACATTAGAAGGCATCTGGTAATTTCACAAACTCCAACAATAACCTTAAACTCAGGCATCTGAAGACAAAACAATGTCTCTTATGTGAATGTGTGCTCCACTCAAGCAAAACTGAAGTTACAATCAACCACCCTGCCATGAACAGATGAAATACCTCTACTGCAGTGAGCATTCAGTCACAGAGAAGAGAGGCAGCCTGTAACTCAGACCAGAACAGCAAACGGAACAGAAACAACTACGCCACAGCAAACCACTCATCTTGCCCATGACAAAATCAGACGTGGCCAGCATTTGCCACCCTGCACCTGTTCACCAAAAGGTTAGGATTATACCTGTGTCGTCAGCCATAACATCAGTGCCCGGTGGCCACCAAGCGTGTCGGTATCTCCAGAAGTTAACACTGAAGGCAGAGTAAGCAACGATTTATCCTCCTGCAGTCCTGCCACGGCAGCAAACAAGTTTCCTAAAGCCAGCTCAGCTGGAACCCGAAACTGGACCCGAGAGAAACCTCTCCTCCAAGTCTATTTTTAGAGCAGTTATCCCCAGGAGCCAAACACTTTTCAGAACTCATATGGCAATCTAGTTCTGACGACAATCAAATTCACTTACTCCTCCTCCCTGAGCATCCTGGGTAGCTGATCCTTTCTCCCCCCCTTAATCCCCCACCATCAAACGCAGCAGCGAATGAAACCGAGCAGGGTTGTAATTTTGCTGCAATTTATGCCTCAGTGCCTGAGCTCTGAGGACATTAAATCCAGCAGCGTAAACTGGAACACAAGTCTGGACACACAGCCTGCCTGCTTGCATTTGTTCACTTGGCCCTCACCCAGGGAAGTTTCTCCATGCTGGCACTCCTCTGCCAGCCTTCCTGAAGCAGCACATCACATGCCACAAAGCTAAACCAGGTAAAATTTCTGTTGTTCTGTTTGTTCCAAGTAGCAGAGATGTTGATTGTGCTTTGCTGCCCAACTTTTCCAGAAAGCACTAACACTACCCCATCTCACTCACCCCTCCTTTAAATCTTGATGATCTGCATACTACCTGTTCAATTTAAAGCTAACACAAATCATTAATGATCAACACATTCTCTTCTTCTTAATGACCAGAAAAGGAGGAAAAAAAACATGATTACACTACTCGACTTACATACACGTTCAATTTGATCAAACTATTCTTTCCCCACTGCATTTCAAACTAATGCCAGCTCCTTCTTGATGGTAGGAATCATAGAACCATTAAGGTTAGAAAAGACCTCAAAGATCATCAAGTCCAACTGCCAACCCAACACTACCATGAGCACTAAACCGTGTCCCCAAGTTCCACATCTACAGGTCTTTTTAACAGCTCTAGGGATAGTGACTCCACCACCTCCCTGGGCGGTGTCACCACTCTTTCAGGAAATAAATTCTTCCTAATATCCAACCTAAACCTCCCCTGGCACAACTCTGGCCCATTTCCTCTCATCCTATTGCTAGCTACTTGGGAGAAGAGACCTACCCCCACCCCACTCCAGCCTCCTTTCAGGGAGTTGTGGAGAACAAGGTCTCCCCTCAGCCTTCTCTCCTCCGGACTAAACAACCCCAGTTCCCCCAGCCACTCCTCATAAAACAAAGAAAAAAACTCATTTATCATTAACAGCAGCCCTAATAAAAACCTCAAGATCTAGCACTCCACCCTTCTTTCCCCCACACTCCTTTATAGAACAGCTGTCAGATAGAGGGAGTGAGCAGCAGAACCTTACAGCTGCTTTAAAAACCAACATCTGCCTCCTGTGGTTCTAACATCCAGCAACTCATTACCGAATGCAATTCTCAACAGCTCAAGGATAAAAAAGCAAGAAATAACACCCAGATTTGAGACTTTTCAAATGGACAGAAAGAAACTACAGCCAGTTGATTCTTTACCTAGTGTACCTTTAACTATCTTTAAAGCCCCCTGAAAACATCAATCAGAACAGAGTTTTTAGATGGACCTCCTAACTCATTTCAGCAACTTATGTGATGCACAAGCAGTACAGAGCAAGAAACGAGGAAAATTTAAACAAAGGGTAAAAAGTCAAATATATGGAGAAATCAACAGCTTAGTATGGGAAATAATTTTATATGCAATGACATGTAGTCTACTGTATATAAAACCCAGAGTGTTTTGACAGGCATGAGGTGAGCCAACTTGTTGCAACTTCACTTCAGCTGCACCTCCATATGCAGACACCTGATCTTACTACAAGTGGATTCAGAGATTATGCAACTGATGTTGAGAACCTGGAGTCTGTACTGTGAGTATTATGGGGGCATTGCTCCAGCGCTTACCTGGCTAAATGCCCACAAGTGGTTGCAGCACACCTTCCTGCTTCACTTGACTCCAACCTAAGCAAGTATATTCAGGGACAATAGCACATCACATAAAAGCAAAGGTAATGGAAACAGTCCAGGAATTAATTTCAAATATACACTCCCAATCTGAACTAACACATATATGCTGACCTTTAACCAAGTACCTATAGCCTTATCTTTTACCCTGTAAAAATCAACAGATTGCAAGAACATGTCTTCCCAAGAAATGTCAAACAGCTTCTTTCCTGAAAGGGAAGCCTAGAGCTAAATGGGGAAGATCTTCACACACAAAAGGAAAATGGACCAAAGGCCACAAAACTGATTACCTACCCTGTGATTTACATACATTAATGCATACCTTGAAAAATACAGATTACCTGTGTACCTCTCCAAATGCTGTAGTTCAAAAAACACCGAACCATATCATTTGGGCTAGTTTTGTGAAAGACAAAGGTTAAATGGAATAGATATGTGTTTAAAATACAAACCAAGATTGGGATAGCTGAGCCAACAGTGCAGACTTCTTGTGAGGTCTCATTCTACCATGGTCAAATGCTGTGATTGTCTGTTATTTCTTTTTTGAGCCAACTCAAACAGCTTCACTAACAAATTACTCTCCATCTTAAATCTTAAAACTGTTCTCAGGTTAGTTTTGCTACAACTATGTGCTCCATGATATTTTAGTTAAGTATATGTTCCTAAAATGAACTACCAAGACTGGCAGCATTAATTCCACCTGAAGATCACTACTGAAGTGCAAGCAAAGAAGCTTAGAAGGAAAAAAAAGTAAACTATGAATGCAAAAGTCAAGGCAGGCTTCAAAGCACCAAGCTAAGCTTTTGTAATATGTATAATTATTCCCCACAAAGGTTCATTAGGAAGTCATATGGAAGAAATTATGGATTATGACATAAAAAGAAAGGTGCACACCAGCACGCACTGACTAGAAAGCAGAAAAACATGGCAGAAAGAAAACCAACAAAAGGCTAACCTTAGAGAAATATCTAAAAATTGCATTTCAGAAGTAAAAACTAGCAGTCAGCTAGCACATAGGGAGACTTTAGAACCAGCTCAGTTTAAAAGCAAAATGAAGAGTGATAAAAAACAGATGAGAAATAAACCCCTAAAATGTTAAATTAACTGTCATACCACTAATACAGCTGAAGTAGTAGCAGCACAAAGGCAGGAAACAACCTCTGCTGTATGAGCAGGGCCTACTACCACTTGATATTTTTGCCAAATTATCTTTTCCAATACAATTAATGATAAAACAACTGTTTCAAGCCATTCTTGGTAATAGAACTGCAGCTAATTATTTTAAACAGTTTTTACAGAAAAAAATTTTGGGTCAGGTCAGTAACAAGTATTTAGAGTAAAGGGAAGCTTACAGCATTCTTTGTTGATACTATTTCCTCCCTGCCTATTCAAATAGGAGCTTTTTTTTTTTTTAACTTATACTGCGAGACCATTCATAAATGTTTATATACATATACACAGTTTTTGTGATATGTATTTTAAAATTTACTCAAACATGTGTATTGAACTGCTCCATTCTGAGAAGTCCACACACCAATGACTGCAAGTCCTGTCCTGAGGTAAAACAGGTCTTCATCTAATTTCCATTCAGTGTACCAAGGGTGGAATAATACACTTTTAATGGACAAGTCTGTGCTTTTTACAAACTCTATTTCATTTTCTAGGTGAGTTACTATTTTCTTTACAGATGGAATGGATATTTTTACCGAAAATACAGTATTAAGTATAAAATATTCCAACGTTAAATTGCCACATAAATTGTCACAAACATCCATACTCAGAAAGTTTTGCGTGTTTCACAATCAATCATGACAGCAGGGTCTTTAGGGATAAGATCTAAAGTGTAATGTTTACCTTAAAAAAGCTCAACATAAATACTTTGTGACAGAAAAAACATTTTTCCTTTGGGTATCTAAGAAAGCTTCTTCAGCACTGCAACTTTCATGGAAATGAGGGGAAAAAATTGGCTTTTTTATTATTACTCCTATTAAAAACTAGATCTCTGCTGTGCACTTTATATAGTGTAGTTTGCATGCTTATAAAGATATCTGTGCAAATCATCAAAGAACTTTACTCAACTAAATCAGAAACTTAGTTAGGAACAGGGAAATGGATGGAACAGAAAGAACTGTAAATTCAAAGAAAACAAAACCTAGAACTAAGAGCTCAAATAATAAATTGGCCAAGTGAAAGGCAATTCTGGTTTTCCTGCTGCCATTTCACAGATTTTTACTGTTTGAAGAACTTTTCCTTATTCCACATATAATCAATCCTCACATGAACCTTTAAGGTCTTTAATTTTCAATCCCTACAAGATTTCTCATAGCAAAGTATTGTACTATAGAAAGAAACAAAGAACATAAATACTGAAAACAACATCATAAATTCAGGACTGGATAATTAAACAGGAAGACTACAGAGAAGCTGAGGTGTGAAATAAAGAGGTGCATCACCAAATAGCTACAAAAGCTCTTGGGTCATA
>NW_008591563.1:372-10295 GCF_000691845.1 Merops nubicus | reverse complement strand
CTGAACTTCCCTAAGCAAAAGGAAGTGCCTCGCTTCAAGAGATGAAGGAATTCCATTGAACCATCTCCTTGAATCTAGCACTTAATCAGGAAGTGAAAGATCAGAGATTCAGTTCTCTCCTCTGGGAAACGGTGGCTGGATTTCTTTGGAACACATTTTTAAGCATACCCAAGGGTATGAGAACAAAGCCATTTCAGTCCTTCATGATGAAGCTGTTTATTTGTGCACAGTCAAATCCCAGCTGGCCACAACAGCCACTTGTACAAGAGGAGCTCTGCAGAACAGAGACTAAAGCCCAGTTTTTTTCCCTCCTTCCTAGGCAAGAAACAGGACTCCAGACAACTGGCCTATCATCCTGCTCACTCTCAGCAGGCTGATTTTTTTTTTTTTCACACTGGATTGGAACAGCTTCAACAACAAGAATTTAAAATATAAACTAACTCCTCTAGTATACCGCATAAACAGCAGCTACCACACTGTAAGTCAACCAAATTTCTTCCAGAAGAAAATGGAATTCAGTCTTTTTCTTCTGCATGAGACCTTGAATTACAAAGTATTGCATGGAAATAAGAAACCCCTCTTTCCAACCCTGTTCTAGACAGAATCAGATCTGCAATCTTATTAGCAGAAAACATGCTAATAAGTAAAAATAGATACATGTAGTTTTTCCTTTTTTATATTCAGTTTATAAAAAGCAAGGCAGTAAATATTTTCTAAAAGTCAGCTCATTTCAGAATATAAGCTGCTATACTTCAAAGTGATTTCAAGCTCATATAAACCTTTCTGATTTGGAAGAGTTGCTTAGTTGCAAGCTAAGGTGATTTGTTACTAAGTCAGAGTTAATGATTCTTCAGAAAGAAATCCAGCACTGACCAATAAGATTATCATCTGGTTAACTGCTATCAAGCATCATTCCCAGGCTGGGTTTTTGGTTTGGGTTTTTTGTTTTTTAAATGTTATTCATATAGTTACATTTATTCTGGCTATGAACAGCAAACAAATTGTGATTGTTATCCATGTCTATGATTCTTTCAAAAACAGACATACACAATAAAAAAATCAGAACATTTATTCAGAAGACATCTACTCAAATGAAACACCACATGAATGACTAGCTCAGTTGCTTTGTTTAAGAAAAAGAATGTTTTATCTCTAAAAGTAAAAGTCACAAATTAAACACAAAAAGAAATTCTGTCCTAGGAGGTTGCACAGTTTCATAAGACTTTTGAAAGGCACTTGATCCAAATGCAGCACAGCAGTGAACTGTCATTGCAGTGCTGGCTTCCCACTTCCCAGTGAGTTTTGGGGAGGGCAGCTGCCTGCCGCCC
The DNA here is from genome assembly GCF_000691845.1 of Merops nubicus. NCBI lineage: Eukaryota > Metazoa > Chordata > Aves > Coraciiformes > Meropidae > Merops > Merops nubicus. Next base: position 8,967 of record NW_008591563.1, on the reverse strand, counting down.
TACGAGCTGCTGCTGTTCACAGCTCTCCTCCGGAGCTCTGCTCTGCTGAGGTAACTGCTGAAGGCAGAGGAGGTAAAGCTGAATCCAGAGACATGCTCAGAAGAGAAGGGCCTGAATCTGCACCTCCTCCTTTTCTACACATGCCAAGAAAGACGAGCACGTACAAGAGCCAGCCAAATTTTGCCCAAGCTGTGTTTTGGGGTTTTCTTTTTAGTTATTCAGATCAACATTTTTTTGGAATAGTTCTTTATTTAGCATTTATTACAAGGAGAAAATACACACAGATGTGCATACAGCTTAAACAACTAATAATGATACTGCTTACAACTCCAAAGAGCTCCATCATCAGTACTAGCACCAGGACTATATTTAAAGCTGTGTTTTATGCATCCATGACATACTATCTGAATAATTAGGATGACTTATTATTATTTCAAAACTTTTCTCCACAAACTTAAAGATAGTACAGTAACAGGCATAGAGTTAGCACTTCAGGAAAAAGAGTCCTGTAAAGACAGAACAAAAATATTTTGTGTTATCTCTTAGTACAGAAACTACAACCTTCCTACATCCTGATAGTTTTCCCAAAACGCTTTAATCAATTTTCTCAAATTTTGTTTTTCTTTGTATACAAATACAAAATAGAATTAAGGTCCAAACCCAAAGGTAGAACTTGCTTCTTGTAAACTTACTTGACTTAAACATCAAGCTAAGAAGTTCAAGGTTAAGACTTCAAGCTTATAAACACTCTAGTTTGTCTCCTGTTGCAAGATGAACGTATCTGTATCAACTACAACACTGATGAGGAGACCAAATTAATACTGATTTCATATGTGCAGGTGACTAAGATTTTTTATAGCTGCTATTTTGATTAACCAGCTCTCTCCCACAGAACATTGGAAAATAAGAAGATCTAAAATTACACAATCTACTTATCTTGTATTTGACTGATTTAATGTAGCCAATAGCCCTACATAATTACTAGGTTAATTAAATATTTGGTTGTATTTAGGCCAGAGCAGAGCTCAGGAAAGGTAAGTGTGGAGGAGAAATACACGAAATACTTAAGCCCAGAACACGCAAATTCTGCTGGTGGTGACCTTTAAAAAAAGTTTCTATTATATAAGGTTGAAAATCCTCTCTGAGCATAGCAATGCTGGCATTAATTTTAGGTATTCTTTCCTTGTTCCATTTTCCTATCCTGCAATGTGGGTCACATCAATTTGGTTTAGCAACAAGTCCTCATTAAGCCACAAAAGAAAGAAAAACAGATGATGTTGTTTCAGTTTGTTCCATTTTTCTCATGGTTTAAAGGACTTTCAGATAGAAGCAAAAATCTCCAGTTGCTACACAAGTACCTGCAACTCTGCTATTCACAGGTTTCTGCTCATGGGAAAAAGAAAGAACATTTTTAATCTTTTATTTAATGCCTAAAACTTATCAAAGTTTCAAGTCTGATAGTAAGCCAATTTAATCAGGTGCTAGTTCATAGAAGTGCTATGTATCTCCACCTCCTCCAGAGTTCAAAAGGGTTTTTTAGGTGTCTCATGCTTCCAGTCTTATAAAGACTTGCTAAAATATGTTACCAGGTCTCAGTTCCGAAACTATTGGTCTTTTTATAACTTCGTTGCTTCAAAAGATACAACTGTGTCCTCCAGTTACTACGGAAAGAAATACCACCACAGTTACAAACTGCGACACGAACTTTCTTTAAAAGTACTGAAAAAAAAAAAAATACAGACAAAACTCACCTTATAAAACACTCGTGTAAAAAGCAAGAAAAGTTACGTTAGTAATTAATTATCAATTATAATTCAAACAGAGCCTCCGGAAGTAAAATTGTTAAGAAAACTGCTACTCAATAGTTACAACCACCCCAAGCTATTAAATATTTTATAAAGGCTTCAAACAAACAACTTGGTAGCACTTGTTACACTGGGTGAGTACATGCATAGTAATGGCACAATGCTCTAGGAAGGAGACTAGAACTTGTTTCATTTAAGAAGCTCCAACAAAGCAGAACCACACATGACCCAGTCTGTTCAAACTCAAGATATGCTCATCTGCATACTTCATTTCCAGGGTGTTCAAAGACACATTAAGCAGAGTTACAATTTGCACTTCAAAGCACAGCTCCACACGCTTCCATGCAAAGAGTGAGCCCAGAGGACGCAGTTAGGAGAAGATTGCCGCAGGCTCTCACACAGATTACCAGCTTCTGATCTCCACCAGGAAAGAACCGCATGGGGTAAACCACAACTTCACTGCTCAAGTTCTCTACAATGGAGAATTCAACATAAGAATTATCAGAGGGATGCTTACTACATGTTTCAAAGCAATTCAGAAAGGTCCAGCTGAAAAGGAACTTATTTCTCTTTGTACAGGTGATCCACAAAGGGAGGTCCAGTTTAAAGAACCAGCAATACTGAAATCTCACTTCTTTACGCACTCTGGAATTAGAAACAACCTTGACATACATGCCATCTACTGCTAGTAAACTTCTTTACTGAAGCCCTTAAATACCCAACCATTCCACTTGCGTATCCCACCAAACCGTTCACCTTCTACGCTCACACTGTAGCTCTATGATGACAGGACTGAACGTAGAATTCTAGATTCAACCTCACCCTCCCCCATGCTCAGCCACCCACTGTCACCTCTGCCCTTCTACCCAAATGACCTTCCACAGAGCTGTGCCCTGAGACGGTCTGGGAAAAAAAGAGTAACCTTTTGGGTTATCAGTTCCCTGTGTGGCTCACTTAAACTCTTACTGAAATGCTGAAGACCACAGACATCCTTGAAGATGTCAAGCGCAAGACTCCTCCATATTTGTAGTACCATGAATAATATCTTTTAGCCTACCACGACTTCCAGCACGCAGGCAAGACCACAGAATCACAGACCGGTTTGGGTTGGAAAGGACCTTTGATGGTCATCTAGTACAACCTCCCTGCAGTCAGCGGGGACATCTGCAACTAGAGCAGGTTGCTCAGAGTCCCAGCCAACCTGACCTTGAAAGTTTCCAGGCATGAGGCACAGCTGACCTCTCTGGGCAACCTGGGTCAGGGTCTCACCTCCCTCACTGTAAAAAAATTTCTTCCTTATATCTAGTTTAAATCTCCCTTTTTTAGATAACACAGAACAAGACCAAGATTTCAACCCACACTGGAATAAAAGAGGCAGAATTTCCCTTGACGTCTTCATCAAGTGGCAGCATCTCTGGGAGTGAGGAGAGGCACCTCACAGTGCTCCAGAATCCTTAAGGAGAAAAAGTAGTGATAGAGGGCAAGTATCAGGCCCTCCTATGTCAATCCTGCTACACTTAAGTATCTGTCTCAAAACCTGAAACATCACTTTCTGCAGAAAAAGCCAAGGGAAGAAACCCAAATACCAGGCACTATGGGAAAACAAGTTACAAAAGCACATACTGTGTTCAAATTGGTCATTTTCCATTGCAGAATGACCTCGGCAGTCTCAGTAGTTCTCAACAGGCTCTCAATAGCTAAAGGCATCTGGAAAGTTTCATACAGATAAACCCACGGGAGGACAGGGCTGACCTGACAGGGGTTTAGAGCTCAGTCCATGAATGCAGAAGTCTATCAAGGACTCACTATTCCAGTGCAAATCTGCTCATGTATGCAGAGGAATACCTGTGTTAACTGTTTTAAGAATGCTACTTACAACACTCATTTAATCAGACATGAGAAATCTGACTTGTTTCAGGAGTTACTGCCTCAAGTTTTATACAAGGCATTTAAAGAAGAAACGGGGAAAAAAAGGGGGGTACACAGACCCCCAGCAAGCCCAGTAAGTTCACTGATAGCACTGCTGCAATGTACCATGTAAAATACAGGGGTTTGGATAATTACTGTTGCTACCATCACTTAATTTGTCAGATTACTTTACAGTATGATTAAATGTTTTACAGGAAGGCCACCCCAAACAAGAGAAAAAACAGAGAGACAAATCACAGAGGTGGCTGTCCACATTTTCATGGGTTTGCTATTGGTATTAGCACATTTTAGGGGGTCCTAAAGATTTAGGGAAGAAACAGACACACAGAGTGCCTATTTAGATACTTTATCACAGTGATGAGCAACTCATACTTTGAAAGCTATAGTTAGCTACTAAAGACCAGATACATAAAGGTCATTAAAACTCAGATCTAGGATTAGTCTCACAAGTCATAATCAACTTTCCTGGTTAAATCCATCTTGTTCCAAACAGAAAACAATGTGTTTTACAGGTCTGTTGAGCAAATAGCTGCATCTGGTCCCAGCGGTAAAAATTCAAGATCTTTGACTAGTTGGGAGCAACTAAATTAGGCAATAGGGTAAAAACATTGCAACATTTCTAAAATAGCATATAAGTATTTCACCAGTGAGACACAGATGAAGAATTTCGCATTTGTCTGCACCAGTCATATAATAATCATAACAAAGCAATAACATTCCAGTTTAGGCTCCTGAATACCAAAGACTGGCAAGAGAACATCCAAACTTTGTGGTTAAATGACCAAATCAAAGCACTGAGCAGTGCACTAAATTCCTGAGAATTTCTCTTAGTTTAGCAAACACTGTGAGTTAGACTTGGACAAAGAAGCCAAAACATCAGTTAAGCCCCACAGAGCATCCCAAATTTACATCTCACTTATGAAACTCTACCCAATTGTAAAGCTGAGAAAATAAAGGGAGTACTCAGGCCAGTAGTTCAGAACAGAAATTAGAGAGACAGAAGTCAAGATAGATGGAAATATGTTTACATAGAATTCACTTTCTCCACTATTTAGGTAAATTTAAAAGCTAATGGAGAGTCTTAGTCAGAGAAAATACACTACAAAGTGGTCTTTACAATAGAGTTGATATTAAATGTCCAAGTTCATGCAAATTAACAGGCACAACTATCTTTCTAGAAGCGACGTTATTAACTGAAAAAGAAGTATTAGCAGCACAAAATCATATCTGGCTATGGATATCAGGTCAACTAAATTGCACACAAACCCCCCTAAATTCAAATAAAGCTAGAAAACTAGAAATTAATGAAAGGATTAGATTAAGGGACCTTAGAAGGTCCAAAAGAGTAAAAGGAGTTAAAAGCTTGTTAATGCATTTGGATATGTAAGGGAACTACATGGTTAAAACAGGAACAAGTGAAATCAAACATCTGGGATCTTGCAGAGAGAATCAGGGAATGGCAGAAGATAATCTCAAACATTATTACAGAGATTAAAGAAAAATTATCAAAGCAACAGTAGAATTCTTTGACTTCAATTTGTATGATGACAACAGCCTCAGACATAGCAGAGGCAGGATTTTTATTACTTTTTTTTAATATCTTATACAGTTGTCTGTAGATACAGCTGATGCCTTGTGTGGGAGAAGTAGGGTCTGTATAGTACTGAGCTCACTGGAGTACTGCTCTCCACTTGTCATCAGAAACACAAAGAAAACACCAATTACTGCACAACTACACGGTCAGTGAGAATTATGCTTGTGAGACAAGACAACCCCACAGTAACAGAATGCTGGATGCCTTACCACCAGTACTATTACTGCCAGATGTATGTGTAAGTTTATAAAGTAATTCTCATTTTTTCAGCCATCTGTTTTTCAAAAGCAGCTGGGCTGCTGCTGCTGCTCCCCCCTCTCACTGAAAGGCTTCTCCACAGGCACCTGCTAACACCCACGACCTTTCCTGATTTCCCATCATGAAGCCTGAGAGAGTTCATTCATGACCAGGTGCCATGCATTTGTTCCTCTACCAAAACTGTCCCTCACAGAACTATAGAACCACGAAGGTTAGAAAAGACCTCGAAGATCATCAAGTCCAACTGCTAACCCAACACCATCATGAGCACTAAACCATGTCCCAAAGTAACACATCTACATGTTTCTTGAACCCTTCCAGGGACGGGGACTCCACCACCTCCCTGGGCAGCCTCTTCCAACGCCTCATCACTCTTCCAGGAAAGAATTTCTTCCTAATATCCAACCTAAACCTCCCTGTTGCAGCTTAAGCCCGTTTCCTCTCGTCCTATTGCTAGTTACTTGAAGACTAACCCCCACTTGATTCCAACCTCCTTTCAAGGAGCTGTTGAGAGCAAGAAGGTCTTCCCTCAGCCTCCTCCAGGCTAAAAAACCCCAGGTCCCCTCATCTGCTCCTCATAAGCCACATTCCCCAGACTCCTCACCACCTTCATTGCCTTTCTCTGGACCTACTCCAGCACCTCAATGTCTGGAGTAGGTATGTATACTACTGTATGTATTACTGGCACCAAGTATACTATGGTGCCAGTAATGAAGCTTTAAGTAATATTCCAGCAAGTATCTGTGACTTCATCTCACTGTTTAAAGTGGATTTTCGTCCTTTAGAGAGGCCACAGATTTTACAATGAGTTCTTTAGGCTAATGAGAAGAAGCCAAACTTTCCATTAAAGCTAACAACAAACACATTTCCCTAAGTATCCCCCAACTGTCACATTTTGATCTCTTTTTGCTTCTGTTCTCCAAACAAAATCATTGGCCTATTCACACAATTCTGTAAATGTCATGTGCAAAGAAGTCTCCATCAGTAGCAGTACAAAGCTTAAACACAAAGATTATTTTTTTTCATTGGGACTGATTTGACAGCTTCTAACAGATGGCTTTTGAAGGTAAAAGGTAGAGTCCTATTTCTGAAAAGAATTTAGTTCCACTTTTGCCATGTTGATGAATCTGAAAACATGTCTCTATAAAGCACAGTTAGAACTAAGGCAGACTTCATGGATCTGTAAGATCACTGTCAGCATTTTCTGATGGGGACACCCAAAAGCAGATGACTACACTCAGATGCAGACATTGCCTCCAGATCACAGATTTTCAGATGCACTTTCAGCTACAGCGGTTTCAGAGCTATGAGCAATGCCTTGGCAAGAAGCCACGTCCTCTCCCCTGAACTGCTGAGAAAGTGAATACTACAACACTACCCAGAACTGCCTCAGACATGAGGTTTCCACACTTCACAACCTCAATTAAGAGCCATCTCAAAACCATTTCCACATCTCATTTTTACATCCCTGAGCTGTGCAAGGCTTCTCTGGCTGCTGTGAAGACTCTACTGCTCTGGCTGTTCCTTTATTCACCCAGGAGTAATCATCCATTGCCTCTTTCTGCAGCTGCAATGATGAAAACAGCATCAGCTTCGTGCTGTAATTTCTCCCACAGCCCAGGGGATTCTAACTAGGAGTTGCTGGAACTAACAGAACATTTGTCTAAATTTAAGAGGTCACATTTTAGGAGTGCCCAGCATGTGGCTCGCTCTGCTTCATCCCCTCATAGATAACAGCAAATAGTCTCCAGTGCAATTACACAAACCAGACCTCTTTCAGTACAAAGAGACAAAATTTCACTCAGCCTGAAAGCAAAAACTTACAGAATACTTTTTTTTACTTAGTCAGAGATTCAGTTTCCAGACGAATTTATTTTTACCATGTTTAGTATTCAAACATGTATACTGGGGATGCACATTCTTAATACACTGTATTTGAAAACTTTAAAACTGCATGATGAAATAAAAAAGTTCTAACAAAAGGTGCAATATAGCATAGGCCAGCAACTGAAACAGGGTTTTAAAAAGTAGGAAAGAAAACCCCCCAAACCCACTGTGAACACTGTAATAGCTCTAAACTCTGTTATGCTTAAGTATATTTGAAGGTTTTTTTCTATTAATTCATCAAGTGAGAGGTAAACTAACCGTATCTGATTCATCTTCTAATTAACACTGTTCTCCATATTATCGTTGTATTCATGCACTACCAACAGAGATTACTTCAGTGTTGCCACATTTCACAGCTGGAGCTCTATACATGTCAATCTCAAAACCAAGCAAACACCCAAATCTCTGATAAAAGCGCTTCCTTTCTCGAGTGCAATGTGCATGGGTGCACAGTGACTCCAGCAGCACAGATTTTTTTTTTTCCCTCTTTCAAGCATGGTCTGCTACGCTTCAAAATGCTACTGCACTAAAGCTTGCTCTACCAACACTCTCCTCACACTGTAGTTTATGAAGAGTCAGATTTGCTAAGGTATTCTTTATCAGTGTGGAAAAGGGATAGTTGGCTCAAAAACCCCTCTGCTTGCACTTTCTCCAGATTATTCCTCCTTGTTTCTATACTTACAGATACCATCAGTTTCATAGATGCTATATTTACAGAAGATTGAATGATTTCAGACCCATGCTGTTCAAAAGGTCTGCCTGAGGACATGTTCCAACATCCACGTTTGAACACACGAATAACAATGACTCCCCCAGCACCAGACACAGGGCATCCTGGTTCTACCCCCGGCTGCTGGAGGAAAAGCTCCGAGCACACTTTCCTGGGATGCTTACAGATGCTGAGACTTGCCCCACACAGAATCTCCCTGCCATTCATCCCAACCCTTTTGAGGATCTGTCATAAAATCAAAGAATTATTTTCGTTGGAAGAGACCTTTTATATCATTGAGTCCAACCATTACCCCAGCACTGCCAGGTCACCACTAACCCATGACCCTCAGCTCATCTCCACGGCTTGGAAACCCCACCAGTGGGACTCCACCACTGCCACGGGCCAGGCCT
>NW_008591563.1:0-257 GCF_000691845.1 Merops nubicus | reverse complement strand
ACTCCAACCTGCTTTGAGGTGGCTGCAGAGAGCCAGGTCTCCCCTGAGTCTCCTTTGCTCCAGGATCAACATCCCCCAGGTCCCTCAGCCGCTCCTCACAGGACTTGTGCTCTAGACCCTCCCCAGCCTCGTTGCCCTTCTCCGGCCACGCTCCAGCGCGGGTACCTCTCCACCTCCTAGGCCCAGCCACGCAAGTTTCTCCTCCACGTGAACTCCCGAGAGGAGAACGGCAGAAACGCGAGGGACAGCCCCCGGCC
>NW_008591562.1:0-11743 GCF_000691845.1 Merops nubicus | reverse complement strand
TCCAGGACGTCATCTTGTGACGCAGTTGAAATTCTCTCTACAATACAGAGAAGGTGGAGTTAGTGGATGCCTTCTTTGCTTCAGTCTTTAATGCCAAGTACAACCTTCAGGTATCCCGGTCCCATGAGGTAAGAGAGAAACTCTGGGGGAAGGCAGACTCTCCCTTGGTTGAGGAGGATCAACTTAAAGATCATTTAGGCAAACTGGACACCCACAAATCTGTGGGCCCTGATGGTACGTTCCCATGAGTGCTGAGGGAACTGGCTGATACTCTCATCGTTTCTGAAAGATCATGGAGAACTAGAGAGGTTCCTGAGGACTGGAGGAAAACCAGTGCCACTCTAGTCTTCACAAAGGGTGAAAAGGAGCATCCAGGCAATTGCAGGCCAGTCAGCCCCACCTCCATTTCTGCTAAGCGACCAAACAGCTCATTCTGTATGTCCTTTCTAAGCATGTGGATGAAAAGAGGACTATTAGGAGTGGGCAGCATGGATTTACCAACGGGAAATCATGCTTACCTAATCTGATAGCCTTCTATGATGGTGTGACTAGCTGGTGGATGAAGGGAGAGCAGTGGATGTTGTCTACCTGGACTTCAGGTAGCTTTAGATGCTATCTACCATAATATCCTCACAGGTAAGGACGTGTGAGTTAAATGAGTTGCAGCAGTTTGTGGTCAGGGCCACCCCCAGAACTGTAACAGACTCTTTTTATTAACCCACTCCCCAACCCCCCAAAAGAGAAGGAGAAAGGGAATAAGGGAGAGAGACATATTGATGAGAAAAGAAAAGGAAAACAGCTTTAATACTACTACTACTACAATAGTAATAGTAATAATAAAATGGAATATGTATAAATATATACAAAACCAGTATCAAACCCAGCTCCCCCTGATGTCAATACGTCACCGTCACCCCTGGCTGGGGAGCAGCCCCTGGGGAGAGGGTCCCAGGCTGGACTCAGCCACATATGACAACTGGGTACAGGAGATGGATTCTGGAACTCAGTTCAGGAACACAGGGCTTGGGATCAAAGGCAGGATGGATGAAGTCCTCCTTGGATGCTGTCCACTGCAGGAGCAGCAAAAGCAAGCATGAAAGTGGACAAGAGACAGGTGACAGAAAGGATTGCCTCTCCTGATCCTTCAGCTTTATTGGATATGCCAGCTCTGGGATGGAACACCCCATTGGTGAGTCTTCGGGTCACTGATCTTGTCCACTCCTCCCCACAACTGTGGTCTACTCTCTGTCCCACTATGTGTGGTATAGTGACCAAGGTCACTACCTTGGTCTGCATACCAGTCCCTGGCAGTAACTCTAAACATGAAGTGTTATCACTACAGAAGCAGGTAGTTTGTGCTGCTAACTTCAGACAGAGCAGTTAATTAGAAGAGCTTTAGCTAAAAAGTTGTATCATTGAACAGAATTAGCTCTGTTCTACCCCAAACCAGGACATGACTGGACAGAGAGATGGATTGAGAACTGTATGAATGACAGAGCTCAGGTGAAGGGATGGGGTGTACCCTCAGCAAGTTTCCTGATGAAACAAAACTAGGAGGAGTGGCTGGCACACCAGAAGGCTGTGCTGCCATTCAGAGAGACCTGGACAGGCTGGAGAGCTGGGTGGAGGGAAACATAATGAAGTTCAAGGGCAAGTGTAGAGTCCTGCACTTAGGGAGGAATAACCACATGCACCAGTACAACTTAGGGGTTGGCCTGCTGGAAAGCAGCTCCAGAGAGAAGCATCTTGGAATCCTGGTGGACAACAGGTTAACCATGAACCAGCAGTGTGCTCTGGTAGCCAAGAAGGCCCATTGTGTCCTGGAATGCATTAAGAAGAGTATGACCAGCAGGTGAAGGCAAGTTCTCCTCCCTCTCTACTCTGTCCTAGTGAGGCCACATCTGGAGTATTGTCCAGTTCTGGGGTCCCCAGTTCAAGAGACAGACAGGCAACTACTGGAGAGAGTCCAACAGGAGGGGCTACAAAGATGATTATGGGACTAGTGCATCTGTCTTAGGAAAGTCTGAGAGACCTGTGTCTGTTCAGCCTGGAGAAAAGAAGGCTGAAAGGGGATCTTATCAATGCTTATCAATATCTAGAGCATGGGTACCAAGAGGCTGAGGTCAGTTTTTTTTTCAGTGATGCCCAGTAATAGGACAAGGGGCAGTGGACAAAAACTGGAACACTGGCAGTTCCATCTAAACATAAAGAGAGACTTCTTTACTCATGTCTCATCCCACTCAGTGGGTGATGAGGGAGGTGAATCTTTATAATCACCTGAAAATGGGCTATGCCTGCGTGGCAGGGCCACAGAGGTGGTGGAGCCACGATGATGACTCAGAAAACAATACCAAGCTATTTATTGACTCTTCCTAGTGATAGTCAATAAGTGTTATGGATAAAGGCATGTGGTTGAACACCTATTTCCCTACTTGTAATATAAGGCTAAAAATGTAGCACTATTCACGTTTAATTATCTTAATAAAAATGAGTAGAAGAAAGTTAGAAAGTAAGACAGAAGAGAAAAAAAAAGATAGGAGAAAGTTAAGAGAAAATAAAAGTTATCACCACCTGTGCATCCAGCAGCATTGTCTTGAGTCAAGGTCCTGGTCCGTAGGTGGTGGGTCAACATTGACTCTTTTGTGTCTTGAGCTTTTATAGAGATTTGTCCTCCTATGCTGGGTGGTCTCTAAGTTGTACACACATACTGGAGACTAAAGAATCTTCTTGAAATGAGGCAAGGGGCGTCTCATGGGGTATTGAGTGGTCATTTTGCTCAGGTACCCCCATAAACTGGTATTTGACCCTATCTGTGTGTATGCTCTGTTGGAGCATGGAAAGCAAGGTTAGTCAGCCCTGCCCCTGCTGAGGCACATCAGCTCTTCCCCTACCTCAACTGCAGAGCCTGCATCTGTGCAAGAGCACCCACTCCTCTCATACCTCCACCACAGAGCCTGTACTTGTGAAAGAGTTTTGAGGCAAGTTTGCCATATCATCCTTTACTACTGTGAGGGTGATGGGGCACTGGAACAGGCTGCCCAGAGAGGTTGTAGAGTCTCCAGATAAGACTTTCAAAACTTGCCTGGACACATTCCTTTGCATTCACCTGTAGGTGAAACTGCTCTGGCAGGTAGGTTGGACTTGATGATCTCCTGAGGTCCCTTCCAGCCCTTATCTGTGATTCTGTGATTTTCTTCTCTTATTTTGGTCATCATTGATATGGGAATTTCATCTTCAGAGGAATTTTTCCCTTCCCCTTGTTCTGCTGGCTGTTGTTGGTACACATTATTCTTTATAAACCTCATCACTTTGCTCCATGTTTTCTCAAGGTAAGATAATTTTAAGGCATGACATCCTGCACTGCCATACATGCTCTTTCTGTCATGATGTTGTGTGATAAGCTGATGGATTTTTTCATGGTTCGATGTTCCTGATCACTTTCATATGTGGCTTTCACTGCAAAAAGTTTGATTTGAAAAAATTTGAGCTTGTAGCTCAGATGGAAGATTTCTGCTTATCATTCTTTTTTTTTTTCTGTCAAGTATGGCATGATATTTCTTATGTTAACTGCTATAAATTTCATGCAATAATATTTCTTCTTTCTTATTTGTTGCCTGTGTTTCCTTATATTGTCGCCTGTGTTTCCTTATATTGTCCTCACAATGGTTTTATTGTACATCATTAATGCTTTTTTCATATTTCTCCAATCTAATATTGTTGCTCAGCAGCACAGCTGGGGTTATAACAAAACTGGCTCAAATTTAGTTACAATCAAACTGGATATTTCCCTGAAAGCCTTGTTGCAAATGCAGTTGCTGAATGGCTGGAAGTGTTCTGTGGCTACATGGTTTTTGATCAGCTGAAGTTGTGCTGCAGGTACCCTCTTCACTGGAAGTTTCTCAGCCCCACATTTACTTCTGCTTTTTAGATTAGCTTCTTCAAAGGTTTATGTGAAAATATTGTCTTTATTTCCCCCATCTGCTTGCCTATCCTTAATAAATTCAGGAAAATCTAATGGAGGATAACATATTCTCAAAGGTAAGATTTTCTCTGTAAATGCCCTGAAGATGGGTTTCCGTAACACAGTAGAAGTACCCACTTGAGGGACAGGCTACAGCAGTAATCTTACACCAAACTTGTTTGATTTATCCAACTCACACATTTGCATCTCTGGACCAGAAATCACATCTTAGCAATTAGAGACATGGGAGGAAGCTAAGGAAACTGCTTTAGACATTGCTTCTGGAACATCTGGAGAAAATAGACTGAGGAAAGGAGGGTACTTTGAAACTTGGGGAATATGTGAAGTTAATGTACTGTTAACTACAGAGTTACAGAGGAAGAAAGGAGAAACAAAACAAATTGTGATGAATATGCAGGAGAAACCTGTGTGGGTTTGATCTATTACACAGAGAATATGCGTAGTACATAGGACTGAAAACCAGGTTTCACCAATTCAGTGCCCCACTGAATTAATTCCACTAGTTGCTGTGTCAGCCTTGGGTGCTCATAGTATTTGAATACATAGCAGCTTTATTTCTCACTGTTCTAAAGAAAAATAATAATAGAAATTACCTGTATTTCTGTCCACAATTTTTTTTTTTTTTACTTAATTCATGCTTAATTCACAGTAAACTGTATCAAATTTTCTACTTCCTTGTTTTTCTGCTTTTTTGGTCCTGAATTTCATGTTATAAATCTGTGTATGTGCCTTCATTAGTGTTCTTGTGTTTTTCTTTTACTCTTTGATTTCCATTTCTTTGCTACCTGTATGATTTATTTAGTATTAGATTATTGTGAGAAAGAGGTATCCCCCTTCACAATGGCATCAGATATCCCACCATTAATTCTTTTTTTTTCAGACTATAGCTAAATTCTGGAATTCTAAATTGGCAATTTGAGCATCTAATTCTGTTTTGCTTCTTCATTTGAATTAAAAAACCCAAACCAAACCACTTTAATGTCAGAGCCAGAAAAAAAAACTTTAAATGCATCTATTTTCTGCTTGAATGTTTCAGAGCTTTAGTCTCACTCAATTCTTCCTTATTCTCTTCCCATTAGAGATCTATGAAGAGATTGAATTCTTATATTCATTGCTTCCAGGCATAGGTACTGTTTCTTCTCTGGAAAGTCAACATTGTTATTGGTATTGGTCCCTTGGTCTGGTTTTGTCCACTTTTTTTTTGCATCTTCTGCGTCGGGGAGGATCTCACCAGTTTTAGTACTATCACCGTGTATCATCTACCAACTGCTGTGCTACAAAATGAAAAGCGTCCATGCTTGTAAAAATAAACTGTTTGCTTATTAAGGGATGTTGGGTGTTGTATTTTTCTGTGACAATCTAGCCAATTCCATGAGTCATTTTAGAGTTCCCGTGAGCTGGAGGCTTGGATATTTGAGAAGTATCAATGTATAAACACTTCTAGCCAAGAGACCTTATGCAATATAATTATCCTAATAAATTGATTCAGACATTTCTCTGTCCATGTTCAAATTCTCATTTTTGTACCTCTTTCCAAAAGTTATCATCTGTGCTTGCTGAGAAATAAGTTTATAAATGCTTCTACACACAGCTTCTTAACGTTTTTTGTTTTGTTTTGTTTTTTTTTTTACATACTTCTGATCATCTCAGTTTTGTTCTGTTTTTTTCTTTTGTTTCTCTTATAAGGAGAGAAAGAATTTATAAATGTATACCAGTGTCTACTATTTTTTTCCACACCCTAAGATGGAGATCAGTAGTTTTTAAGTTAATTGGCTTGGAACATGTACCTCCACTGTGGACGGCCCTGTCTCAGAATATGTTCCAGTTCATATATGCTGAAGTATAAAAGAAAAAAAAAAAATCACTAAAGATGGGGAAGTTAAATAAAAAAATCATTCAGGAAAATGGCTGTGTGCTCTTGAACTGCAATAATAAATGTACTTGTTTAGTTTGTACATGTCCTATATGCATTGTATGGATGAATTTGAGTTGTCTTTGCTCAGCTCTGCTTCAATAACACAGAAACTTCCTAAATAAAACCCAAAAAACTGAAACATTAAACAAAAAAATAACATGTTCTAGTTCATTTTGAACAAGTCAAGGTTATAAGAGTTATGTTTGTGAAGACAGAAATATTTCACTTCATTAAAGGTTAAGAGATGTGAAATTAAAAAAAACAAACAAACAAACAATAAATTTATAGGTACATAAAAAAAACCCACAAGCTTTCATTACTGAGAGAACTTTTTGATCTTATGCAGCAAACACTAAACAGACAGTTTTCAAAATTATGTATTTTCAAATCTCCAGGTTTCTGCTCCAAATTGATGTAAGAATTCTACAAAGTAGGATATCTTAAATTTCACCTGCAGTGTAAGCAGCTTCATCTTTTCTATTCTGCAGTAGGAAAATAGGATAATTATCTTTCTTTACCTTGTAATTCTTTGACATAATTAAGAACCAGAACTATTAACCTATCTTTTGAGAGGTTAGCTGTTCCTCAAAACAAAAAGGTAAGAAAAAGAAAATTAATATAAGGGTGTTAGGTATACAATGAGTAATACACATTTTTATGTATCCCTTTCCAGTTTCATTGTAAAAGGTTTCTAAGGATTAGCGGTGGATTAGCCATGCTGAAAGTTAGAACATTTTTCAGCTGAAAAATCCAAATAGCCATACAAAAAATGGATTATCCCCCCCAGTCTAGACAGGGGAATCTGGTTGATGATGGTTTTCCTTAGAGGTCTAAGCATGTTCTCTGAGGAAAATAAACATTGTGATGCAGTAAATGTTAAAGAAAAAAAATTAAAAAAGTAATAGTAGCATTTAACCATGAAGGTGTTTTACATTTTATCCCAGAAATACTGGAGGAAGTATCAGTAATTCAGTGTCAACGAAGTCAACAGCATAAAAACCAACCCCCTTTACCCAATGAACAGTAATCTTTATTTTCTAACCCTGTGAGAAAAAATTGATAAAATCTCAGCATATTATGTTCCATTGTGTAGCAGTAGTAAACCAAACAGAAGTGGTCATCCCCTGTTCTTTAAAAATGTAATTGAGTGCAGCCATTTCCAGTATGCCACTGAAGTTACAAAGATTCCTACTGAATTCCACACCAATAGGACAAAACCTTTTCTCAGTTCATGTATATACTCCAGAAAGATGGCATCCTCCTACAGGATCAACAACAAGTTCACTGTGCTCCTACAGCAAGTTCAACTGCAGAGCTAACAAACAAAATTTTATCTCATTATGACTTGCCACTTTCTTATCACTAGTGAATATGAATGCTCCACAGTGACTATTTTTCTGACCCTTCTCTTTGGAAGGGAAATGTGCTTTTGCATGTCACATCTGCACGTTTAAGCCCTATGCTTATAAAACAGATTGCCCTGTGGCAATGTGCAAAGCAGTCCTCTGCATCCTAGCCATAGGTCAATGTTCTAACAGTTCTTCATTCCACTGTGTCTGACAGGCAAAAGTGTAAGCTCTAGCAGTTAGAGGGGCAACATAAAGATTGGTCAAGGAGCTCATCACTGGCTTAAGGATAAAAAACATCTCATTGTGTATCACTTTAAGTACTAGTTTAAGTCTTTTTTACGCTCCTTACAAATTATACAGTTTTGTCATTCTAATGGGGCAGACATATAGCTGTATTTCAGTTTACATAGACCTCAATTCTGAGTACCATGAAAACCCCTATGCAAAATTAACTCTGATAATCATTGATCTTCGAAATGCAGTTTATGCAAACAACAGCTTCCAAAGCTTCAAAAATCTGCATTATTTCAACGTTTCCACTAATACCCCAGGGAATTAGAAAGAACCACAATTTAGCTGGTCTTTTTCTAGAAATCTGTATGATCTAAAGAGAAAGAAAACATTTTAAATAGGTCTGTATTGTGAAGAATGCTTACCCCTCCCCGAACTTACAATCATTTTTGAGACAACAGTGTTTATGTCTTTGAAAAGGAAAATGTAGGAAACAAATAAAAAAATATTAATTTTATTCAAGAAATAATGCAAAGTGTCCATTGTCTTTCCTTTGAGTAATGAGATTTAATGAGATACCTGGTTAAAAAAAATAAAAAATCAGCATTGATGACTGATTCTGTCTCTATTTTAGGAACTCAGTCCACAGGCAGTAACTATTCTGTAAGACAGATGACTAGCTATTTAGTTTAAGAACATGTCCAGGCCCTTGACATGGACTTAAGATGGAGCCAGGTCATATTCTGAACTTCTGTTTCAGGAAAAGGAAACCATGAAGGCTGAGAGAAGACAGCTGTACATCTCTCTGAACCAGGATTGCAGCACGTACAATGTAGTATCTCTATAGTGTATCTCTATAGTGTAGTCGGGACATTATCCTCTGGTGTGATGGGAATATTAAAATACAGTTTTAACTGAGAAAGATTTTTAGTGCATCTGATTAATAATTTTGACTCATGACAAAAATGGTCAAAAGCCAACTCCTTTTTTCTTTCAGTAAGAGAGCTAGAATATAATCCAAACTGCCAGAGTTAGTCATAGAGAGATCTTAAAAAATAGGCTGTTGGATGAAGAGGAAAAATTGAGATAATCTTGTTTAGGCACCCACATGTAATAGAAAAATGAATATTTATGGTGAACTTAGGAAGTCTGATTTCAGTCATAGTTTAAATAAGAAAAATCTTCCCAGCAAAATTCATCCTGCACTAAAAAAAAAATAATACTTGAGCAAAAAAGATTTTCCCTAATAAACCTCAAACTCAAGAGTACATTCTGTCCCTTTAGACTGAAAATATTTAAATTATTATATTCATTACTTATAAGGATATAATAATCTTTTCTTCTGTAAAGTTTTACACTGTAGAAGTTTCCTTAACTTCTCTACATGTTCACTAGACTTTTGTCCTGGCTCCATCTGGGATAGATTTAATTTTCTTCTTGGTAGCTGGTACAGTGCTTTGCTTTGAATTTACTATTAGAATAATGTTGATAACACACTGATGAACTACATGTTGCTAAGTAGGGCTTATTCTAAAGCAAAGACTTCTCAGTTTGCCATGCTCTGCCAGTGAGGAGGTGCACAAGAAGCTGGGGAGGGGAGCATAGCCCGGACAGATGGCCCAAACTAGTCAAAGGGAAAATCCATATCATACAATATTGTGATCAGTAGGTAAACTTGGGGCACTTGTCCAGGAGGAGCTGATCACTGCTGGGGAACTGGTTGGGTGTCAGTCAGCAGGTGGTGAGCAATTGCATTGTGCATCATTCGCGTTTCTTTGTATTTTATTTCTCTCCCTTTTTGCTATCTTTCTTTCCTTTGTTATTGTGATATTTTATTTTATCTCAATTATTAAACTGTTCTTATTTTATTGCACAGGTTTTATTTTTTTTCAACTCTCCTCCCCATCCCACCAGGATGAGGATGAGGGTGGGTAGGTGAGTGGCTGTGCTGTGCTTAGATGCCAGCAGTGGTCAAGCCATGACAACTTTGTTTATCATTTCACCCAGACACTGGCATTGTCTCAGAAATCAAGAAATAGAAACAAAACAAGCTAAAAAAAAAAACCACAAACAAATCAAACAAAAGAAAAGTAGAAATATAAAGATGCAAAACCAGCAAAAAAAAAAAAAAAATTGTAGCTTTCTAACTTTAAACAAGTCAAAAAAAAAAAATGCTGAAAGGATTATAATAAAGATGAAAGTTAAAAAGAGCAAAGATGTAGGAGTAGAATCTCAAAATGAGACAAAAGAAAGAAAAAGAAAGGCCAAACAAGAAAAGTAAATTATCATAATGAAAACTAAAAGCCTCCCTTCATCTGTCTTAAAAATAGATACCAATGTTTTGCAGATTAACTTTGGTTTTGTAATTATGGACTTACAGAGAAATGAATGCTGGTGAAATAAACTGCTCACTTAGGGAGCGTAGCTAAATCCATGGCATAGCAGAAACAGCTGTTGCCTATTATGCTTTGCTTTTTGATGGTAAGTGGTAAGAAAGGTTGGGAAAAGGTGACCATTCAGCACTTTTTATTATGAGGTAATGGCTCCAGTAATGTTAGCAAAATAATTAAAAACACCATCAGTCCTATTCTCTGTGAAGACACTTAATGTTGTTTCCATCTCTCCCTGCTGTCCTAAAATGTATTTACATATGGAGTAATATTGGAGGTTAGGGTAAAAATGCAGCAAATCAGAATTAAAGAAGATTTTGTGCATTATACACACAGCTTTAATCCAAACTGGGTAATTCAGTGTTCATACTCTACATGTTTAAATCAAAGCTATTACTCTTGTTCTCATGAAAGGAAGAGTGAACCTTTTTCTCTCCTATGTCTTTGACTGGAAAGCTTTTTTCATATGTTATTCACAAAAGACATATGAATTTTCACATGAATGTCTCCAATTTTATTTGGTGTTTTAACCATCCCATATGTAAGGACAACCTAATATGTCATCCTAATAACAAATACATCAATATCTTTATGCTGGGTTACCCTTGACAGCCAAAATTCCACCCAGCCTGTCACTCACTCTTCTCTCCCCTGTTGAGGACAAGGATAGAAAACAAAAGGAAGGCTAAAGCTTGTGGGTCGAGGTAGAGATAGGGAGATTGTTTACCAATTACTGCCATGGGCATAAAAGACTTGACTTGGGAAAAATGTATTTTATTTATTGCCAAACAGAATAAATACTTTTGGATAATGAAAAAAAAAAAAAAAAAAAAACACAAAAAAACCCCAAAAAAAAAAAAAAAAAAAAAAAAAAACCCCAAAAAAAAAAAACAAAAAAAACAACAGCAACAAAAAAAAAAAAAAAAAAAAAAGCACACATCAAAACATCAACATTCCTTTCCTGGGCTCAACCACAGTTGTTCACTCCTGTCTCTTCTATCTGTTCCTCTCTGAGCAGTGCAGGAGGATGGTGAATGGAAGTTACAGCCAGTCCATAACACTTCATCTCTGCACCCATCTCCATCCCCACACTTCTCTCTTCCAGCATGGGTCCTTCCAGAAAATTGCTGTGGTGTGGACTGTTCACAGGTTGCAGGCATTATCTCCTCTTCCATGTAGCACCTCCTCCTCTGACCTTGTTGTTCTCTCTGTTGTTTCTCACTCCCCCCACTCCCTCCTTCTTCTTAGCCTGTCTAGTATTTTCTGCCCTTTCTTAAACATACTTTCCTTCTTAATTATGCTGAAATTTCCTACTTCTTAACTGCATTTCAGAATAAGATAAGCATCTTGTAGGATTTGCTCATAGTTGAGAAAGACATTTATCTTTTGAACCTAAAAGTAGACTGAAGTTCTCATCTCATCAACAGGCTTTAACTGGAATACACCATCCTGTACATGACATAAGATAGAAGAGTTTCCACAGCTAGGCCAGAAGACCTAGATTCTAAATTTTAAATGCAGATTTTAGAAAAGAGCTTTTGATGATTATAAGTTTATTGTTTTTGTTCAAGATTTTGGAGTGTCAAATCACTTTATAGATTATAATGAATAGTAAAAATGTTGCTACTTTCTTGGGCAGAAGGCAAAGAGAAAAACAAGGCATATGTTAATTCGGCCATCAGTCCTTAAAAATCCTTAAAACTGAAATTATGGTTAGTTTTAACACCTTTCTCTGATGGACAGTTAGCATAAATGGCCCTCCTCTGTATTGAATAGATCCTAAGTGTAGGACAAAAAAAAAAATCCAAGAAAACACAACACTATGTAAATAAATATATCAATAAGTAATATGAGACAGAAGGCTAGTGAAGAGGTG